>NC_133659.1:149739243-150000764 GCF_037893015.1 Macrotis lagotis | reverse complement strand
AGTATTTTCTAGTTGCAAAAATTGTTTCCCAATTTACTACATTTCTTTTGATCTTGGTTACAAGTGGTTTTGTCTGTGCAAAAGCTTTTAAATTTAATGTAGTCAAAATTATCTAGTTTATTTTGAATGATGTTCTCTATCTCTTCCTTCATCATAAACTGTTTCCCTTTCCATAGATATGGCAGGCAAACTACTCCTTGATCTTGTAGTTTGCTTATAATAGTTTTTTAATGTATAAATCCTGTATACATTTTGATCTTATCTTGGTATAGGGTGTGAGGTGTTGGTCTAATCTAAGTTTCTTCCATACTAACTTCCAATTTTCCCAGCCGTTTTTATCAGAGAGAGAGAGAGTTTTTATCCCAATAGCTGGACTATTTGGGTTTATCAAATAGCAGATTACTATAATCATCTCCTGCTACTATGCCTAGACTATTCCACTGATCCATGACTCTGTTTCTTAGTCAATATTAGACGGTTTTGATGACTGATGCTTTATAATATAATTTTAGATGTGGTAAGGCCTTTAAAACACCTTCTTTTCTACTTTTTTTTCATTGAATCCCTGGAAATTCTTGACTTTTTATTTCTCCCTATAAATTTACTTACAATTTTTTCTAACTTATTAAAGTAATTTTTTGGAATTTTGAGTGGTAGGGCAATACATAAGTAGTTTAATTTTGGTAGAATTGCCATTTTTGTTATATTAGCTTGACCTATCCGTGAACAGTTGATGTTTGCCCAGGTATTTAAATCTGATTTTATTTGTGTGAGAAGAGTTTTATAATTGTTGTCAAAAAGTTTTTGAATCTGTCTTGGCAGGTAGACTCCCAGGTATTTTATTTTGTCTGGGGTTACTTTGAATGGGATTTCTCTTTCTAACTCTTTCTGCTGTATCTTGCTAGTCATATATAAAAATGTTGAGAATTTATGAGGGTTTATTTTATATCCTGCTACTTTGCCAAAGTTGCTAATTATTTCTAGTAGTTTTTAGATGACTTTTTTGGGATTCTCTAGGTATACCACCACGTTCCCTGCAAAGAGTGAGAGTTTTGTCTCTTTCTTCCCAATTCTAATTCCTTCAATTTCTTTTTCTTCTCTAATTGCTGAAGCTAACATTTCTAATACAATATTGAATAGTAGTGCTGATAATAGGCCTCCTTGTTTCACCCCTGATTTTATTGTGAGTGCCTTAAGCCTATCCCTGTTGCATATAATGCTTGTTGATGGTTACAGATAGATTCTGCTTATTATTCTAAGGAAGAAACCATTTTATTCCTACATTCTCTAGTGTTTTTATTAGGAATGGGTACTGTATTTTTTCAAAAGCTTTTTCAGCATCTATTGATATGATCATATGATTTCTGATAGGTATGTTGTTGATATAGTTAATTATACTAACAATTTTCCTAATGTTGAACCAACTCTGCATTCCTGGGATAAATCCTACTTGATCATTATGTATTATTCTAGAGATAACTTGTAATCATTTTGCTAAGTTTTTATTTAAGATTTTTGCATGTATATTCATTGGGGAGATAGGTCTATCTATAATTTTTTTCCTCTGTTTTAACTCTTCCTGGTTTAGGTATCAGCACCATATTGGTGTCATAGAAAGAGTTAGGCAGAGTTCCTTAAGAAAAGTTTTTTTTAATTTTTTTTATTGATTAAACATGTGTGTAGGTAGAAGGGGATGTTGTTATTTTTTGTCTTTGTAGTACCAGTACCTAGACCACAACCCTTAATAAATGCTTGTTTTATTGAATTATATTGGATCAAAAACAATGATACTAGGTGATATCAGGTAGGGATACATGGTAGATAAGTAATACAGACAGTAAATCATTTATGAGTTCAGAGACCGAAGAATTCACTTTGCAATGGAGTAATGAAGGCTTCCAGAAGTAGCTACTCTGAGATGGGTTGAAAAGTATTAGAGCCCCCAATGGCTATGTTTAAAGGGTCAAATAAGACACGTCTTAAGATAAAGGATAACAAGGGTCATTTGCTCCAATTTACATAAGCTTAAATAAATCCCTGACCAAGTGAGAACCAATTCAGCTATCTTTCATAAAATCACCAAAAGAAATTTCTCAAAGCCTTCATGTCTCATAAATTGCTTATACTGTGATAATATCTTATATACTGTATAAGTTTTAGAAAGCACTTTACTTGTATTATTTTGTTTAATTTCATAATAGTAATAGTATATATGATAGCTAGCATTTATTTAGCTATGTAAGTTTAGCAAAGCTCATTATTTTATTTATTTTCACAACTTAGTGAAACAGTTGCCAATATTATGGCCATTTTAGAGATGAGGAAATGGAGGTTTTGAGAGGTTAAGTGGCATGCTCACAGTTATACAGGTAATGAGACTAGAATTCAAGCTCAGATCTACCTGATTCCAAGTCATATACTAGAACCTCTATACTACCTGACAAATAATGATCCAAAGAAGTATTGCTAATAGGTATTGCTATTACCATTTTTCAGATGAGGAAATTGAGACTTAGAGAGGCCAGACAACTTGCTCATAATAACACAAAGTAAGTAGAGAAGGTAGGTTTTGAAACTATCTCCTGACTCCAGTTCCAGCGCTTCTATTATACCACACAAACTGATAAGAGAGCCAACTGGCAGTCAAGTGTTTATCAAGCTCTAATTGTGGGCCAGACATAGGTAACTAGGTGGTATAATAAGTTCAATTGTGGATCTGCAGTCAGGAAGACCTGAATTCAAATCCAGACACAGACATTCACTAGCTATGTAAGCTGGCACAGAGCAGCTGATTAATAAATATTTACTAATTGATTTGTCTCAGTTTACTTAATTCTAAAACAGAAATGATTAGATCACCCACATCTCAGGGTCAAATGAAATAATATATGTAAAGTGTTTAGGCATAATGTCTAACATAGATGTTATATAAATACTAATTATTATTAGTATTATTATTATTAGTAGTAGTAGTAGTGGTAGCAGTGGTGGTGATGGTAGTAACAGTAGTAGTTTTATAGTAGTTGTATTTGTAGAAGAAGTTAGTAGTAGTGGTAGTAGTAGTAGTAGTAGTAGTAGTGGTGGTGGTAGTGGTGGTAGTGTTGGTGGTAGCTGTGCTTGTTCTAGTTGTTTTTTGGTTGTAGTAGTAGTTATAGTGGAAGTAGTAGTAGTTGTAATAGTAATAGTAGATATTATGATATTATTGTTGTTGTAGTAGTAGCATAGTAACAGTAATTGTTGCTGCTGAAGTTGTAGATAGCTCAAACAGCATGTCCAAGACAGGACCCATTACCTTTCCTAATAAGCCTATCTCTTTCCCCATAATCTCTCTTTCTAACAAGGGCACTGCCATCCTTCTAGGTTTGAGGCTTTGGAGTTACCCTTTGCTTTTTTAACTTTCTCATCTCCCAAGCCGTATCCACTCTGTTGCCAAGTCTTGTCAATTCTAACTCTACACACAGCCCTTACTTTTCTCCCCTTCTTTTTGTTTCGCTATTGTACTCTACTTCTCAACAACAACAATAGCACAGTTTGGGTGTTTTATTTAAGATAATCAGAATGTGGCTTTAATGAAGTATTATATTAAGATTGTCTTAGAGGAATTATGCCTTTCAGCCAAACATCAGATACCTTTTTCCCTAAAAGTATTAGAATTGTGAAGAAGGCTATAGCATTAGAATTCATTGCATATTTAACTCTAATGTTCATTAAGTCCCTGCTGTCTCCAAATTCCTTTGCAGTCTCATTCCCTGAACTTTCTCTCTCTGTGTGTCATTTGCAATGGTCTGGAGTCAATGGAAATTCTATCTTCTCCTTTCAATAAGTAATTCATATTCTAAACAGGCACAGTAAAACCTGAATATCCTCTAACATCATTACCATAGAAATTACCCTTGATTTATGGAGGATACAATTGAAGTTGATATGATTTGGTACAAATATTTTTGGACTGTATATCAATGTACTCTCAGCTCTAATTGAGCAATTTGGGGAGAACATTACATTTTCCTAGTAAGTCTCTGAAGTAAGCTGGGGATATGAGAGTGACTGTTTCCTTGATAAACCCATGAGCCTCAATATTCAACTCAATTCAATAAACATTCATTAAGTGCCCACTAGGTGCCAGGCACTATTATAAATAGTGGGAATACAAAAGAGTTAGAAGATAATACCTGCCATCAAGGAGTTTATAATCTGTTATTTGGGGGAAGCTAGATGACACAGTGGATAGAACACTGGCTTTGAAGTTAGGAAGATGGGAGCTTGAATCCAGCCTCAGACACTTAATGCTCACTAGCTGTGTGACCTTGGACAAGTCACTTAATCCTGATTGCCTTGAATCCAGGGCCATCTCTAATCATCCTGACTTAAATCTGGCCACTGGACTCATATGGCTCTTCTTTCTTTTTTTTAATCAAATTGACCAGAGGTTTATCAATTTTATTGGTTTTTTCATAATGCCAGCATTTGGTTTTATTTATTAATTCAATAGTTTTTATGCTTTTGATTTTATTAATTTCTCCTTTAATTTTTAGAATTTAATATTTGGTATTTAATTGGGGATTTTTAATTTGTTCTTTCTATAATTTTTTTAGTTGCATGTTTAGCTCATTGATTTCCTCTTTCTCCAATTTATTCATGTAAACATTTAAAGCTATAATATATCCCCTGAGAGTCGCTTTGATGAATCCCATAGGTTTTGGTATGTTGTTTCATTATTATCATTATCTTAGGATAAAATGGTTAATTCTTTCTATAATTTGTTTTTTGGTCCACTCATTCTTTAAAATGAGGTTATTCAGTTTCCAATTGGTTCTGGGTCTGTATCTCCTTGGCCCAATATTGTATATGACTTTTATTGCATTGTTATCTGAGAAAGCTGTATTCACTATTTCTGCCTTTCTGCAGTTGATCATTAGGTTTTTATGTCCTAGTACATGGTCAATTTTTGCATAAGTTCCATGTACTGCAGAGAAAAAGGTATATTCCTTTCTATCCCCATTCAGTTTCCTCAATAAGTCTACCATATCTAATTTTTCTAACAATCTATTTACCTCCTTAACTTATTTCTTGTTTATTTTATGATTCGATTTATCTAGATCTGAGAGTGGAGGTTGAGGTCCCCCACTAGTAGAGTTTTGCTATGTCTTCCTGCAGTTCTTTCAGCTTCTCCTCTAAGAATTTGGATGCTATCCCACTGGGTGCATATATATTCAGTATTGAAATAACTTTATTGTCTATGGTACCTTTTAGGAGGATAAAGTTTCCTTCCTTATCTCTTTTAATGCTATCTATTTTTGCTGCTGCTTTGTCTGAGATAAGGATTGCTACCCCTGCTTTTTTTTACTTCAAATGAAGCAAAATATATTTTGCTCCAACCTTTTACCTTTACTCTATATGTATCTCTCTGCTTCAAATGAGTTTCTTGTAAGCAGCATATTGTAGGATTCTGGTTTTTTAATCCACTCTGCTATCTGCTTATGTTTTATGGGAGAGTTCATCCCATTCACATACAAAGTTATGATTACTAATTCTTTATTATGATCCATGCTATCTTCCCTCTGTTTGTATTTTCCCCCTTCTCCCCCTTTATCTATATTCCCCATTATTTTGTTTCTGAATACCACCCCCTTCAGTGTGTTTGCCCTCCTATATCACCCCCTCCTCTTTCTTTCCCCTTTTCCTTTTTTCCCTTTTCCCTTCCCTTCCTTTTTTTGGTTCCCACTTTTTCCCACTCCCCTTCCCTTTCTCTGTGCACCCTCCCCTTTTCCCCTTTTAATACTTGAAAGGCTAGAAGTTTTATAAGTTAACTGAGTATGTGTAGGTTAACTTTAAGCCAAATCTGATGAGAAGAAGATTCAGGTGTTTCTCATCTGCTCCCTTCTTCCCCTCTATTACCATAGGTATTTTGTACCTCTTAGTGTAATGAGATTTACCCCATTCAATCCCCTCCCTCTTCCCATCTCTTTCCTGTCCCCCTTTTAAAGGAGGTAGTGTTTTTTTAAGATCATTCTATCTGAGTCATAGAAAATTCTGAGTATCTGTCACTTCTAGTTAAGTATATTCTATCTAATAGAGTTAAAATTCTTGAGAGTTATTAGTGTCTTTCTCCCAAGTGGGGTTAAATACAGTTTCATCCCATTAGATAGCAGTCTCATGGATAGATCATGAATGTCCATCATTTCTGGCTAGGTATATTCTCTCTGTTAGAGTTACAGTTCACAAGATTTATGAGATTATTTTTCCCCCATGCTGGGATATAGCCAAGTTCAACTTACTGGATAGCAGTTTTTTTCCTTTTACCACACCCCCCACACTTTTTTTTAACCTTTTCATGTGTCTCTTGAACCTCCTGTTTGATGTCCAAATTTTCTATTTAGCTCTGATCTTTTCATCAGGAATTTTTGGAAATCTTCCATTTCATTAAATATCCATCTTTTTCTCTGGAAGGGAAGGCTCAGCTTTGTGGGATAGTAGATTCTTGGCTGCATTCCAAGCTCCCTTGCTCTTTGAAATATCTTGTTCTAGGCCCTTCAATCCCCAAATGTTGATGCACCCAGGTCCTGCATGATCCTTTCTGTGGCTCCTTGATTTTTAAATTGTTTCTTTCTGACTGCTTGTAGGATTTTCTCTTTTATCTGATAGTTCTGGAATTTGGCCATAACATTCCTTGATGTTTTCATTTTAGGATCTTTTTCTGGATGGGATCGATGTATTCTTTCAATAACTACTTTGCCCTCCAGTTCCATGATATCAGGGCAGTTTTACATCACTAGATCCTGTAATATTAAGTCCAGGCTTTTTTTTCCTCTTCAATGTTTTCAGGAAGTCTTATAATTCTCAGGTTGCCCCTTCTCGATCTATTCTCAAGGTCAGTGGTTTTGCTGATGAGGTATTTTACATTTTCTTCTATTTTTCCTATTTTCTGATTTTGTTTAACTGGCTCTTGCTGTCTCATGGAGTCATTAGTTTCTGCAGACTCCATTCTATTTTTTAGGGAGGAGTTTTCTTCTTTAACCTTTTGCAACTCCTTTGCCAGTTGGTCAAAGAGCTTTCCATTTGACCAATTAAGGTTTTGAGAGAATTATTTTCTTTTTGCATTTGCCCAATTGAGGATTTAAGAGAATTATTCTCATTTTGTATTTGTCCAATTGATGATGTGAGAGATTTATTATCATTTTGCAATTGTCCAATTGAGGATCTGAGAGATTTATTCTCCTTTTGTATTTGTCCAATTGTATTTTCTAAGGATTTGTTTTCTTGTTGCAAGGTATTAATTGTCTCTTCCAAATTTTCCAGTTGATTTTTAAGCTCTTTCCTTATTTCTTTGAGGAAGTCATTCTGTGCCAAAGACCAGATTGTATTCTCCTCAGAGTTTTCAGGTCTTTCTGAGTTAGGGTCTTTCCCTTCCAAGAATTTTTCTATGGATCCACCTTTTCACTGATCCTTCTTCATTTTGCTAAGACCTTGAGTTGGGCAGGGGCTGGTTCACAGGTGCTTGGGATCCCTAAAGGCTTTACTCACTGAATGCAATTTCTCTGGCTGGCCAGTAGGAGGTGCTGGTTGCTTTCTCTGGAGTGTCTGTGACCTTTATTGAGGCCTTCTCCCTTTGCTTGAAGGGAGGGGTTGGAGCTATTGAATTCTTTTGCCTTCAATCAGTGGTGGGCTTTCCTCTAGCCTGAGCAGGTCATTCCTCTCTTGATTGTCAGCTGGGCTGGGCCTGGGGCAGAATTAGTTTGCAAATGTTTGTTCTTGGAAGAGGCCTCAGCTGTAATGGAGGTGTGGACTCAGAGTTCCTCACACCAAAGGAGCCCAGGAATGGTGTCAGTGCTTCTGCTCCCTAGTTGACTCAAGTCCCTGCTGTCTAGCCCCACTTCTGATCCAGCAGGTCTGGCTCTCAGGCCCTCAGACTCCTGGCTCCACTTCAGCTGCTAATCTGGCTGATCCTGGCCTGATCCGCCCTCTGAGCCCAGACTCACCCACCCGAATTCATCCAGTGCTGCTGCTGGAGACAAATCCTGGGTAGATGTTCTTTCTCCTGGCTTTTCTTTTTGGGTTTTGTGGGTCAGATTTCTGTTAAGATGTTTTTTTCCATATGATAGATGGGAAAAGACCAGGAGACTCTAGAACTGTGTCTGTCTTCTCTCTTCCATCTTGGCTGGAAGTGACTCATATGGCTCTGAAGGAGAAAGTGAGGCTGGTGACTTAGTATAGCAACCCTTCATTCAAATTCAATCCATGTGCTTGTCATGACATCACCTCCCTGATGTAATGGTCTTCTTTGAGAATAAAGGACAAACATCATCAACATTATCAGTCTATTGTTGGAGATAAGATGCAAACAAATATATACAAAACAAGATATAAGTAGGATAACTAGCAAATAAGTAACAAAGGTAAAGCACTGGTTATAAAAGTGAATGGGGATGGCTTTCCATAATGGCAGTAATTTCAGATGGGATGTCTCTACATAGTCCAATCCAGCACATACAGATATACAAGATTAGAGGTAGTGGAGGAAAGGAGACATGGCATTGTGGTCCAGAGGGATAAAAGTATCTGAAGGAATGGGAGGGAATCCTATTGGAAATTTTCAGGTATGGGGGAAAAGATATCATACACAACTACACACTTTTGCTTTGATCTCTACCAAAATCATTTCTGGATTTGCCATAATGCAGTTTATGATAGATAGTCCCCTTTTCCTGGTCCTTAAACTCTTCTTCCTTACCTCCTAATTAACAGTGGTTTCCAGTGCCTCTTATTACCCATCTCAGAAACAAGCTCAACTTTTATCATTGAGAAGAGGAAAGGCTAATTAGATCTGGTCATAGCTCTGACTATTCCCAGACTGTCCAATGTCTTCCCTGGAGGTTGACTGGTATGGGTAGAAGCAGAAGTAACCTGAGCCATGCCTGGACCCAATTCAGATGCACACAAACCCAATGCAGCTCAATGATAATACAAGTAGAGGACATGCAATATCAATATCAATATCAATATCAAATCTCTTTGATGATCTCTAGCATGTAAATACTTCATTTATCTTCTGTGATTGCCACGCAATATACTAAAGCCATATTCTTCCTGGATCAGACAGGGATCTTGTCTACTATTGTATCTACACTGGCACTTAGGACTATACACCTGAGAGTCCCTGCATATATATTATAGACTAGGGGTTCTTAGACAACCAATAGATATATTTCAAGGGGTTCACAAACTTGGACAGAAGAAATTCAATATGATTGATTTCCTTTACAACCCTATGCAAATTATTTTATGTATTAAAACATTCATTTGAGGCTTCACCAAACTGTCATAGGGATCCATGGCATAGAAAAGCTAAAAACCTCTGCTTTAGATTGATTAGAACATTGGAATCATTTCTTTTTTAGGCTTGGACAAAGTTCTAGGGGAAAGGGATTATTTATTTCCTTTTTTATAATGTGATTCAGATCTGCTTTGCATTCATCTCTACCTTGCATTCTACCTTGCAATCAGTCTCAGCTGATTCTCATTTTAAGCTCTCCTGGCATTCATTTTAAAGGGCTGTACTACAAAATGGAGAAACATTTTTAGCCATATTGGTAAAAAGAAGGGGATCAATAAAGAAATTAAGACTATTAATCAGAATGAATGTGCAGTTGAGAAGAGAGAATGAAGAGAAGACAGAATTACTTTTCTTAATTTCCTTTTGCTTTCTCTCTCAAGAAGAATGCCAACACAAAAGTAGGAGTTTGAAACCTACTTGTATTACACTGAAAATAACAGGTTTGAAATAGCAAACAAGGATTTGATGCCCAAAGAAAGTAAGGACATAGTAAGGGAATTTTTAACTAACTTGAATGAGGTCAATTAACCTAGCTCAACTGAACTACCTTCTAGAGTATAAAAATAATTGGTGAATGAAATTTAGTCCAATTTTTTCTTTCTCTGAACTTTATAAAACCAGTTCCCTCAGAATCCAAGCTGAATATTACCCTCAGCTCAGGTTTTTTTTAATCATAAATTTATTGATAGAATGGTTACTTACTACTAAGGATCCTATCATTTCTATTTTTTTTTACTTCCTCTTTGTTGGTATTAGGTCCAGAAGAGGAGTTCCTCTCTGGAAAGATGAAAATATCATTAAATCAAGTTGAAAATGTCTCTTATTTTGCTTTTTGCAGAGAGAGAGGGAGAGACCCCCACAGACAATCTATATAAAACTTAAGTCCATTATTGTGATACCACCTCTGTGTCATATTTTTAATCTGTTTCTTGAACTTGTAATGAAGTTGTGCTGATAATTATAATCTTAAAAAGCTGCCTACCAACTCAAAATAAGCCAAGAAAATGAATAGTCTCTTAAATTGTATTAAGAGAGACTTAGGGTTCAGTATAAGGAAAGTGATATTATGTGACATTCTTCTTTATTCAGTCAGACTACAGAGTGTTTAATTCTAGATCCCACATTTTAGGAAATATTTTGCTAAATAGGTAAGTGTTCCTAGGAGGGAAACTAGGATGCTAAGGGGTCTTGAGTTTATTATATACAAGGATCAGTTGATAAAGCTGGATTTTTTCATCTGAAGAAAAAGAAAAGGTTTGTAAGCTGACTACAAGTATTTGAAATTTTGTCCCATGGAAAAAAAAGTTTAAACTTTTCCCCATGGACTCCAAAAGGAATTTCAAAGGGATTAGACTTTTTGTACTTGGTTCCTGGCAAAGTTTTACAGGGGTAAATTGAGACCCAACAAAAGGGAAAACCTCCTAACTTTAGAGTTTTCTGAAAGAGGAAAGGAATTCTTTGGAAGGTGGAAAGACTCCATTCCTCAGAGGATTTCATGAAAAGTTGAGATGGTTACTTGTTGATTATGCTTTAGGAGAAATTTCTTTTAAGGTATGGGCTAGGCTAGACTAGATGACCTCTGGCCATGATATTCAAACTATGAGATTCCCTGATACTTCAAGACCAGGGCTCTGAGAGAATTAGTCTCATAAAGAAATATTTTAGTGAGATGAAGGAGGTTAGGAAAAAAAATCATAACATCATAGCTGTAAAGCTGAAAGGGTCAATAAAGGACATCTTGTTCATCCCCTTTATTTTTAAAAAGACAAGGAGGTTGAGAGAAGTTAAATGACTTTTCTGAGGTCACACAGTTACTAGGTGACAGAGGCAGGATTTAAATCCAGATCCTGTCAGGAATTGAAACATTTTCACTGAGGGGGAGAAAGAGCAGAGATGCCAAAAACAAAACTTACTAATTTTACATTTTTTTTCCTAAGGCCAACTATGTGGCATAGGCTAATAAATGTTCACTGAACTAAAACAAAATCTGCATTAGTCATTCTGTGTCCTTTGCAAACAAATAGTAACAAAGCCAATAATTTTAAATGTGACTTAGTATTTGGCTTTTAAAAATCTCTCAAAATATTATTTCTAAACTTCTTCCTGTCAGATATAAATAACATTTTGTTCAGTGATTTATGACTGTGGAGGCATAATTTGGATGTTATGTGCCTATGAACTCTTAAGAGGTCATCCTTTCATAGCAAATCCCAGGACCTGCCGTGTGTTTAAGAGGCATTGTGATACAATAGAAGAGAGTGGTGACTTTGGAGTTAGAAGATCTGGATTTAAATCTTGCCTCTGTCACTTAATACCCCATGTGACCTCAGAAACGTCATTTAACCTTTCTCTACCTCATTGTCTCCTGTAAAGTGAAGGAAATGGACTAGATGACCTTTATTGATCCTTCCAGCTTTATAGCTAGGATAGTATTACTTTTTTAAACCTTATTCATTCCACTAAAATATTGCTTTCTGAGTCTAATTCTCTCAGATTCCTGGTCTTGAGGTATTAGGGAATCTTAGGGCTCAATGTGATGCCAGAAATTATCAAGTCTGGCCCATACCTTGGTTGTTCCTCGACTGTAAAAACAGAGATAATAATAGAACCTACTTCCTAGAGTTATAGTAAAGATCAAATGATGAAATATTTAAGTGCTTATCATAGTACCTGACACATAATTGATTGGTTGGTTGTTGACCTTCCTTCTTTTAGAAGACTAAAATGACATCACTATGTTAGAGTCATGTGAGAGTGTCTGTGATTGATCTCACATATTGATCATTATATGAGATCAAAATGCTCTACCACAAGTTGGATACAAATCAGGTTTTTCTAAAAAAAATTTGTGCATCTTGAATTTCTTTTTGAACTGCTACAATTCCAATTTGTTCATAGAGCATAGTACCTTCTCTGATGAGAGCAGTCTGTGCCAGTCCAAAGTTATTTAAAAAAATATTTGTTTATTTATTTTCATCCATATGCACCTGTATATTTTTAAGTTACAAAATTTCCTTCCACCTTCCCTTCCCACCCTCCTCCCCTTAGTGGCAAACAGTCAGGTTAGCATTGTACATACATATTCTTTATAAACATGTTTAAAGATGAAGAATTAGGATTAAGGGAAAGAGATACAAAGGAGATAATTTTTATAAAGTTTTAATCAGATTCTTAAGGGTTGGTTTTTTCTGTGTGTGTATATTTTGTTTTGTTTTTATTCCTCTGGATGAGGATAACATTGTCCTTAGATGGTCTGCTACAGTTGTCCTACCTACTCTCTGAACTGCTGAGAGGAGCTGCTTCTATCAAGGTTCTTCATCTCACAATAACACTTAATGTGTATATTGTTTTCTTGGTTCTACTCCGTTCACTCATTGTCAGAGATTCCAAAGTTCTTGAGAGACCTTGAATGCGTCCTTGTGTAAGTTTTTCTAATCCCCCCATGAATGCTTGCCCTGTGTGACTTCATAAAAACAGTATTTTTTGACAAGCTTATATTTGACATTTGAAATAAATGACCAGCCCATTCTGGTTGTACTCTCTGTAGTAGAGGTTGAATGTTTGTTAATTTAGTTCAAGAAAGGACCCCACTGTCTGGTATCTTATTCTGGCAGGTGATCTTTACTATCTTCCTAAGACAATTGAAATGGAAGTGATTCAGTTTCCTGATTTGGCACTGGTAAACTGTCCAGATTTTACAGGCATACAACAATGAGGCCAGCACAATGGTTCTGAAGACCTTAAGTTTGGTAGCCACTCTAATAATACCTCTTCTTTCCCACACTTTCCTTAGAGCCTCCCAAACATTGAGTTAGTTCTGGCAATGTATGTGTCAACATTATTATCATTGTGTACATCCTTGGAAAGTAGACTGCCAAGGTAAATTAACTTATCCACAGTATTACATTTGCTCTAACCCATGGTTCCACTTATGGATGGTGTGACACCTGTCTGTTTGCTATTAATTGTTAGGCTAAAATTAGCACAAGCAGCAGAGGATCACTTCCTACTTTGTTTTATCTCAGGTTCAGAAGCTGCATTGAGTTTACAATTATCTGTGAGCAAAATCATCCAGACTTGGACAAGTACAATCATAAAGTTGATAAACAATACTGAAAAACTTCTCTAGGCAACCAAATTGTGACATAATTTCCCATAAACCCTCATTACTGACAGTATCTAAGGCCTTTGTCAGGTCTATAACCTTTGTGTAAAGACTTTATTCTACTTCTTATACTTTTCTTGGAGTTGTCCAGCAGCAAACATCATATCAATTGTTCCTCATCCCTTTCTGAAGCCACACTGGCTTTCAGGTAGATATCCATCTTCCAGGTGATGGATCAACCTATTAAGGAGGATAAGAGACCCTCCTATGATGTCTACCTTTATAGAGATGGACAGTAAGAGGCATTATAAAAAGTGCTAGTGGTTATCATCATTATTTCTGCTCAAGTGAAATCAATTTAAATCTCCATTAAAATTTTTAATTGAAATTATATTCCAAGTGTGACATTATATGCAAATATATGAACCTTTTGCCCCAGATAGTTCATAATTAAAATCACTAGAAAGTCATTCCTTCTAAACTATAATAGATATATGTTCTCATAGACAGATGTATTCCCTCCAAACTATCCAGGCCTTCTCATGCAGGGTGATTCTCCCTTTTTATCTTAGAGATCTTCCATAGGGTCCATCTTTTGGTCTTCTATAGGTTTCAGGTCAGCACATCATTTATTTTGCCCCATTCTTCCCAAGTTATTGCTCTCCTTTTCAGATATTACATTTCTTTAGTAATATCTCTCATAATAATCTCACAATAATAATATAATAATAGCAATAACTCTCAATCGAAGGTAATTACTAGATATCTGTTATAGTCTGCTAGCAACACATTTCTTAGTATTACTCATCTGCTAGTTATATCTTCATTGGTAGCTAGATAGTGGAGTGGATAGTCACTGACTTGGAGTCAAGAAGACCTGAGTTCAAATACAGTCTTAAATATTTACTATCTATGTAGTTCTAGGCAAGTCACTTAACTTCTATTTGTAACCTTAATTGAAAAATAGGTGGTAATAGAAATGACCTCCTAGGGTTGTTGTGAGCATCTATTTGTAAAGTCCTTGGAACAGATTAGGTACTTACTAAATTGTAAAATCCTTGGAACAGATTAGGTACTTACTAAATTGTTCCTTCCCTTCCTATAACTAGGATTTTTCAGGTATTAAGATGGTATCCCACTGTCAAATAGATAACAAGTGGCAGAATTAAGATAATAGTGGTAGAGTATTTGAAGTTCAAATATCATTGTACTTGTCTCACCCTGAGACTTTCCAATACTGAAAAGATTTTGATTTATGATGAGTAAATTTTTAAAAAAGTATTCAATGATTGCCTGTTATGGTGATCCTGAAGCTAGTGAATATATTTCCAGAGATAATTCCTTCCTTCATATCTAACAAAACATTGTCTAGTACTTAGTTGATAGTCAATAAATGCTGGTTAATCAAATTACTGAATCTGTCTTAGGATCACTGATGGGTAAATAAATGAATGAATATTCTTAGTAATTCATGGATTTTCCATTCAGTTCAGAAGATGAGATTTCTTATCCTCTATTCCAAGGCTGTACTTCTTAGTGAATAAGAATGCTTTCTGCCAAGCCAAATCATGAGGAGTCTTATTTAAAATACCTTTACTTCTGCAAAACACTTGAACAGAGTATAAACTCTAATTCTTCAAAACTACAGGAGAGAATTATATTGTTTACCTATATTGCATCAGACATATTGTTTCAATATCATGGACCTTGGGAAGTATGTTGGAAAATATAGATCAATCCTCTCCATCCATCATTAGCCAGATGAATATTAGACCATTGTAAATGTACTGTATGTACTATTCTCATCTTAAGGAGTATCAGTAGGGAAAGGGTTAAAAAGTTCTGGAATTTACTCCTGAAGTCTATAAATATTTCTTTACCAAAATTGCCTTTATATTTGGTTCACAACCAGAAACCTGAAAGGCATCTGTCCAGATCCTATCACAGTGACAATTTAGTCACTCATAATCTTGTAATGGGAGAGGGAAGTTGGAATTCTAGCTTGTCTCTCAGATAGACTTTAAAATTCCATAAGTAAAAAGAAACTGGATCTATGGCAGGCAATGAGTCAGTAAATGGGATAACAGACTCAGTACAATATAATATGAAAGTGTTTCATCAAGCACCAATATCACATTAGTGTCTGAATGTGCTAGAGAGAGGACAGGACCTCTCTGGACAGTTGAAAATGTCTCTGGATGGGGTGGCTAGGTGGCACAGCAGATGAAGCAACAGCCCTGAAGTCAGGAGTACTTGAGTTCAAATCCGGCCTCAGATACTTAATAATTACCTAGCTGTATGGCCTTGGGCAAGTCACTTAACCCCATTGCATTGCAAAAAAGCTAAAAAAAAAGAAAAAAAGAAAATGCCTCTGGTATTCTAGTGAGTGACTGAAAGCTCTACCTGCCTACCCACATGAGTATATATGTACCTGTATGGGTATATGTTTCCTTGCCAGTCTGTTTTTGTCTTTCTCTGTGTCTGTATCTATCTGTCTGTTCCTATCTCTAGATAACTATAGGAACATTATGTTAAGGCATATTAATATGATCTGACTTATAGCTGTCTTAATTTTAGAATGCAAGATTATATTTCCATGAATTCCTCAGTACCACAGTGACTCATACAGATAGGTATTTAATGAATGCTTTCTGAGGATAAGTAACTTTGACTCTTTTGATGGGGACGGGGTGAGGGGATGATTGGATAATATGCTGCTGTATGACTACTCAATAATTGACTGTAGATCTCATCTTTGAATGCAGCTGCCTGACCTTCGGAGACCTCAGAGAGAGCGTGCCACCTTGACTCTGACCCAGCAACCAATTTATGCTGATGGTTGTGTTAGAAATGGCCTGGCAGGATGGGCTTTAAACTCTATGGATTGCTAAAAGAGCACTCCAGCACTAGTTTCTAGTTTTTACCTTTACTTTTAAAAGCAAACTGCTGACTGAGGCTCAATGGTTAGAAGGGTTACTCAAAAAAGACAAAATTCTCCTTTGGTGACTTGCACTGTAACTCTTCTAAAGAGGAGCTTTGGGACCAAGATTTCAGAATCCTCAGGGGTGCATCAGGATCCAAGGTCAGCTCAGATGCAACCTTGTCCATCAAATAAGCCTTATCCTTCTTCCCAGTCTCTAACTGGGACCAATTTCTCTCTCCTAAATGTCTTGTCATATTTTAATTTGGATCTCCTCTGAATATTTCTCACTTCTTAATTTATATCAGTTATTTTTGTCTATGGCTAACCTCTATTGTTAAGGGATCTAAAGAACTCTACAACTGAACTGGCTTATTTCATGTTTGTTGCCCCATCTGTCTCCATTCACCTAAACTCTGTTACTGTCTCAGGAAATTTGTTCTGATGTTGTTGAGTCATTCTAGTTGTGTCTAACTCTTTATGACCCTTGGCAAAGATATATTGGAGTGTTTTGACATTTTCTTCTCCAGTTCATTTTACAGATGAGGAAATTGAGGCAAACAGGGTTAAGTGACTTGCTTAGGGGGACAGGTAAGTGTATGAGACCAGGTTTGAACTCAGCAAGATGAGTCTTCCTGTTGTCAGAGTCCTAGCTGCCTATCTTGGTCTGATGAGGGAGCAAGAAAGATAATGAGAAATGTTGAGTCTTATGGCTATAGAAGAGAGGGGCCATGTTCATATCAGGGAGTAATGGCAAGATAGCATAGCAATTGCAGGCTTTTTTGGTTGGGACTAGCCAAGAAGTCCATCCACACTACTCCATGAATGATGAAGTGAGAAGCAGTTACACATCATTTACCTGTGATAGTGTACCAGCAAAAGATAAACACTTTTTTTTTAGTTTTTGCAAGGGAATGGGGTTAAGTAGCTTGCCTAAGGCTACACGGCTAGGTAATTATTGTGTCTGAGGCCAAATTTAAACTCAGGTCCTCCTGACTCCAGGGCCAGTGCTCTATCCACTGCCCCACCTAGCTACCCCCAAGATAAACACTTTCTATGGAAGTTTATGTTTTTCTCTCTACTCCATGACCCCTGAGTCCAGGGTTCAGAGTTCCTGTATTATCATGATCATCATTCCTGCTGGAGATAAAGAGTTGAACATTTATTTTTAAACCATATGACATTTTCTCCACTATTTTTGTCTAATCAAAAAAGAATTTAAGTATATTTTAAGTATATTTCCTAGAACTTCTTGATTTTGAAGCAGCTTCTGTTCTATCTGTGGACTTCTGTAGTCTAAAGACTGATGGGCATTCACAGAGTTTTATTGATGGATGTTTTATTATTCAGTTGGTGTCAGGGTGGATAGTGTGGGTCTGCAATTCAAGAAGACTGGAATCAAATGGAGCCTCAGACACTTGCTAGTTGTGTGGCCCTGGGCAAATTGTTTAACTTCCATTTTCTTCAGTTCCCTTGGTTATTATGAAGATAATAGCATCTACTTCTTATGGTTATTGTGAAGACCAAATGAGATAATATTTGTAAAAAGTACTTGGTACAGCATCTACACATAGAAAATATTATATAAATTGTATTCCCTTTCTCTCTCATTCAGTTTTGTTATGTATTCCTCATGTTTTAATAGAAATTGTCACCTTGCAACAGCACGAAATGATTATAGTAATCTACTGTTTGATAAACCCAAAGAGTCCAGCTATTGGGATAAAAACTCTCTCTTTGATAAAAAACTGCTGGGAAAATTGGAAGTTAGCATGGAAGAAACTTTAATTAGACCAACACCTCGCACCCTATACTAAGATAAGATCTGAATGGATACAGGATTTAGACATAAAAAACAATAATACAAGCAAATTAAAAAGATCAAGGACTAGTTTACCTGTCAGATCTATGGAAAGGGAAGCAAATTATGATTAAAGAAGAGATGGAGAACATCACTAAAAACAAACTAGATGATTTCGATTACATCAAATTAAAAAGGTTTTGCACAGACAAAATCACTGTAACCAAGATCAAAAGAAATGTAGTAAACTGGGAAACAATCTTTATAACTAATGTTTCTGACAAAGGACTCATACAGAGAACTGAGTCATATGTAAAAAAAGCCATTCCCCAACTGACAAATGGTCAAAGGATATACAAAATCAATTTATGGATGAGGAAATCAAAGCAATCCACAGTCATATGAAAAATTGCTCTAAATCATTACTTATTAGAGAAATGCAAATTAAAGCTACTCTGAAGTATCATCTCACAGCTCTCAGACTGGCCAATGTGACCAGAAAGGATAATGATCATTGTTGGAAGGGTTGTGGGAAATCTGGGACACTATTACATTGTTGGTGGAGCTGTGAACTCATCCAACCTTTCTACAGAGAAATTTGGAACTACGCCCAAAAGGCAACAAAAATGTGCATACCCTTTGATCCAGCAATACCACTACTGAAGAGATGATGAAAAAGGGTAAAAACATCACTTGTACAAAAATATTAATAGCAGCCCTGTTTGTGGTGGCAAAGAATTGGAAATCAAGTAAATGTCTTTCAATTGGGGAATGCCTTAACAAACTGTGATATATGTATGTCATGGAACACTATTGTTCTCTTAGAAACCAGGAGGGATGGGAATTCAGGGAAGCCTGGAGGGAACTGCATGAACTTATGCTGAGTGAGATGAACAGAACCAGAAAAACACTGTACACCCTAACAGCTACATGAGGGCAATGATCAACCTTGATGGACTTGCTCATTCCATCAGTGCAACAATCAGGGACAATTTTGGGGTATCTGCGATGGAGAATACCATTTGTATCCAGAGAAAGAATAGTGGAGTTTGAACAAAGACGATGGACTATTACCTTAAATTTAGAAGAAAAAACAACTTATATCCTATTGTCTGATCCTGCTATCTCTTGTACTTTATGTTTCTTCCTTAAAGATATGATTTTTTTCTCTCATCACATTCAATTTGGATCAATGTATACCATGGAAACAATGTAAAGACTGAAAAATTGCCTTCTGTGGGGGGTGGGGAAGGAAGTAAGATTAAGGGAAAAATTGTAAAACTCAAAATAAATAAAATCTTTAATTTACTTGCCAAAAAAAGAAAATGTCACCTTTATAAAATTCTAGATTTGATCATATCATCCTACTCTCCTCCTTTCCCCCACCAGTTCAATAAATATCACAACTTCCTCTTATTTCTAGAATCAGATATAAAATCTTGTGTTTTATCCATTCACCTGAACTCTGTTGCTGTCTCAGGAAATTTTTGATGTTGTTGAGTCATTCTAGTTATTTCTGACTCTTTATGACCTTTGGCAAAGATATACTGGAGTGTTGTGCCATTTTCTTCTCTTAAAGTCCTTCATAATTCATTCACATTCTACCTTTTCATGCTTCTCACACCTTCCTTCCTTCCACATACTGAGTGATCCAGTGACACTGGGCCTTCTTATTCCATGTGCACAGATGCATTCATTGGTTTCCTGAAAGACTCTCCTCCTGGTTTTCCTGGCTTCCTTCAAGTCTCAGCTGGAGTCCCACCTTCTACAAGAAACTTTTCCCACTATTCCTTTAATCCTAATGCTTTACCTCTGAGATTAACTTCGATTTCTTCTTATTTTTTATTTTTAAATCTTTTTCTAATTACATGCAAAGTTAGTTTTTTTTAACATTCATTCTTTTGCAAGCTCCAATTTATTCTTTTGAGGGGAAGTTCCTAGGACTAGACTGAAATATAGCTCAGAGTCTTAAATGAGTCCTGGGCCTCTGGTCACAGAATAATTCATTTGTTTCCATTTTACCCATCTTCCCAGACCTTTTTGACTTGTTAAAGGTATCTCTGGAGATGCTATGATCAAGCAGAGCAATCAACTTTGCTGATAGGTTTCCCTAGCTTTTTTTTTTATTATTGTTACTTTTTAATGGAAGCATAAGTAGGAATGAGCCTAATATGGTAAAGAGTTGCTCATTCTGTTTACAGGGAAGGAAGAGGAGAGTCACAGAAAGACTGACTAGGATGGTGGTACTGGTAGTCATGGTGATGGTGTGGGGAAAGGGCATGTGTTTATGTGTATAGGGAATTCATCCTCTCTTTTACATTTCTACATTCAATGATTACACAGCTGACACTTTCTGGGAAAGGACTGATGAGTGCTAACGTTACAGTACCAGAGTCATTAAAAAAGGTACTCACCCAACTTTCTAGTAGGAAGGGAATTGCTTAATTACCTTAAAGATTGAGGTCCAGTGATTTCCTCAATCATACAACTAATTAATGGCAAAAATAGAACTCTAAGAGACAGTGGAGAAATACAGTTGCTAGGTCACTAATGAATATTATCAGGCCACTTCCATGGAAAGATTCATAGGCTTGAAATCAGGATAATCAGATATTTAATAGTTTTGTGACCTGAGCAAGTAGCTGAAATGCTATTGCCTCAACTTCCTCATTTGTAAACCTTCCAAGAGTGTTGTGAGGATCACCTAACATAATATTTGTAAAATTCCTTGCAACCATGAAAACACTATATCATTGTTTGTTATTATTATTATTGTTCCCCCATTAGAATGTAAATTCCTTTAGTGCAGGGATTTTCTATTAGCCGGTATTTGTATTTCTAGCATTTAGGCACCTACCACAGTACCTGATACATAGCAAAAACTTAAAAGTTTTCTTTCTTTCTTTCTTTCTTTCTTTCTTTCTTTCTTTCTTTCTTTCTTTCTTTCTTTCTTTCTTTCTTTCTTTCTTTCTTCCTCCCTTCTTTCCTCTCTCTTCCTTCCTTCCTTCCTTCCTTCCTTCCTTCCTTCCTTCCTTCCATTCTTCCTTTCTTTCTTCCTTGTACTAGACAACTTGGCACTCCCTTCCTCAAGGGACCTACATTATAATGTGGATTCTATGTAATTATTAGAGCAAGATAAATCAAAAGAGAGAGATCAAAATATTCCAGTAATATTTGAGGAGGGAGTAAGTTTGTTTACCTTGGTGGCAGGGTTGGCAGACAAGGATTAGGAAACTCTTGCAGGAGAAGTGGCCCCTGAATTGGTCTTTAAAGAAGATATTTTGGATAGCCAGAGATAAGGAGGAAGTACATTGAAGACATTTCAGGGGAGACAACTTATACAATTGTATGGAGTTAGAGAAAAAGCTAATCATCCAATTTGACTGGAATATGGAATTCATTAGGTGAGTAATAATGAAATAAGGCTGGAAAAGTAAGCTGGAATTGGATCTTTAGAGGGCAAGTTTCTGTGTCTATTTAATTTCACTGGCAATAGGTAGCCACTAAAGTTTTAGACTGCTAAGTGATCAGTGTATTAGCTAAGTTATTTTGACATGTATGTGATGGATGTGTGGTAGAGAGGAGAAGTATCAGATAGGATATGAAGAATGTATATATATATATATATATATATACACATATACATTTTATATATATACATTTTATATAAATACATATATATATATATATATATATATATATGTATGTATATACACACACACACACACACATATATTACAAAGACTGGGATCAGCCTGTGATCTGTGATTGTGCCTATGGGAAGGTATGTAAGTTTAAGACAAAAGAACTGACCCCGACCTGATCAGACCTGAAATTAGATCAGGCCAGCTCCATGGGTTGACCTAGGGTCTGTGTCCTTGTCCTCTGTGCCTACTCAATAAAGTTCATACATATTACTGCACACTTACCTGTGGGGTGGGGAGAACATGTAGGGTTGAATAAATGTATCATTTAGATTGTCACCATAACCAATGATTACCATAAATGGAAGGAACAAGCTTTTCAAACTGCATATAAGCCTGGACCTTATCATAATTCAATAACTTTCTCACTAAGAGAGACTTGCAAAGAATTTTATTAATAAAAGTTATTTTAATCACTTTGGATTAAATATTTTTAATTATAAGCTTCTATAATTATACATTTCCATTATATAGGAAAATCAGTTATATTATTATTTGAATTCATGACATAATCCTGAGTCTTGTTCTCTGACAGTAGAAAAGAAAGGGTCTCTCTCTGTGTGTCCCTACTTTCTCTCTGTTGTATTTGACCATGGGAAATTCCATTTTAATTCTCAGTTCATAAATTCTTGCTGGTGTTCTTATATGTATGTTAAAATAATTATGCTCTTGTTTCAGCATCTCCATCCTTTGTTTTGTCATACTGATCTGTATTTTGTGTCATACTGTATCTTCTTTTCAAGAAGGAAAGCCATCTTCCTTTAACACTTGTTATCTTTTATTTGCAGGCATTGCAGTAAGGAGAGTCTCTGGGCTTAGGTTCTTAGGGACTAGGGCGGAAATGAATCATGTTCTTTTAAGGGGTCAAATTCATCCCAAAGGTAAGGAAGGAGCTAGTTCTCTCTCTCTCTCTCTCTCTCTCTCTCTCTCTCTCTCTCTCTCTCTCTCTCTCTCTCTCTCCCCTTTCCCTCTCTCCAAAGTGAACACAACAGAAACCTCTAGAAGAAAGCATAGAAATGATTCATATTTAAGATCTTCCCAAAATGTAATAGGTCTCTCTCATTGATAGTATGGGTATCAGGAATAGGATAGAGTTGGATTTGTTTGTTTTTCTCCTCCTCCACACTCAGAAATGTTGCCTGAAAGAACACGGATACTGGAAATACAAAACAACTCAAATGACTCATTATACACATTCTATACAATTTTCCCTTACCAACCCCCTCCCCCAACAAAAAGTATAGACAACTTTATGAACCTGCTGATGAGATTTCACATTTATCTAGTGCCTGAATTGTCTGAGTACCTCACAAGGTCTAGATCTCCTGGTCATTCAGGAATACTCTTTTTAGTTTTAGGGATCTCACAGGCTTCCTGTGTGTTCCTGTCCTCCAAGAAAGCATGTCCTTAAAGAAATCATAGAATCATAGATGTAGAGTGGGAAGGGTCCACAGAGGCCATCTAGCCAAAGAACTCCAAATGGTAATTAAAAGAATTGAGAATCAGACCTAGGTTTTTTTTAAGCTGGAAAACTATAGGCACAAAGAAATATTGTAATCTTTTGTATTGAAAACAGAATTTTGTAATCTCTTCTGTAGTGTTAAAGTGTTTCTTTTTTGCTTTTCTGATATGGCTTCTATTGAACCCATTTCTGGCAACAGATACCCCCTATGTCCTTGGAAATCCTGAGTCACTCTGACTCTACAGCTATGGATGTGTAGTACATATTTGCCTATGGGGCAGGACAGTTACATATGCACAGTAAATGTTATCTTGAACAAGCTATTGATCCCTCCTACATCAGGTATTAACCACTTCTTCAAAGCCACCCTGTTCCAGAGGGGCATTTAAGGAGAGCCAGATGCCTGCCTCAGTCTCTTAACACCTTTCCTACACAACCTGATCAGGCAGCAAGCTGTCTGATTTACCACTACACATTTTCCTCCAGTTGGCTCTATCTCTGAAAGAATTTTTAACTCTCTTATAATATGCCAAACTGACTAGTTTTCTCTATCATCTGTTTGCTGTAATGTTCTAATAAATTTGCTCTTTTTTTAACCCTTGCATTCCAGGGTAAGATGGTTCTGTCAGATTCCAGACTAGAGAATTCAACAACATTCTGACCCCAAATCTAGAAAACGCTTTAACTGTACCTCCTTGACATCTTACCCAGGAAATAAAGTTTCCAATTCATGTAGTAGCCACCAAAGTCAGAAATATTTATTTCCCAGGATCACTCTTCTTCCTTTGCTGGCTTTCACAATTCTGATATTCACCTCCAGGTGGTGTTTATCTCATTTTCCAGAAGATCAATGAACTCTTTTTAGTAAGGGAAACAGAAAAGTAACCAAGTACTTTGGATCCATCCTATTTTTCTATATATTTCTGCTATAGTGGTCCATTGCTTCTTGTAAGAAGAAAGAAAAATACATTCCACCACCCCTGCTGTAGTCCAAGGAAGAGAGATATTCTCCAAAAGAAGAGCATCACCCACATTATCAGAAAAGATTCCATCGTTCCTTTTTACTAGTCTTCTCTGATAAAATCCTGTAACCCAATTACTAGTACCAACCATGAATGGCTATGACATCTCCACAAGGCACAAGACCCAAAGAAGGATTCAGAGGGCAAGTCTACCCTCTATGAAAGGGAATTCAGTCCAACAAATCAAGGGTCCCACCAATCACCACATAACCT
Source organism: Macrotis lagotis (assembly GCF_037893015.1). Classification (NCBI taxonomy): domain Eukaryota; kingdom Metazoa; phylum Chordata; class Mammalia; order Peramelemorphia; family Peramelidae; genus Macrotis; species Macrotis lagotis. Next base: position 149,976,203 of record NC_133659.1, on the reverse strand, counting down.
GGATACAAGTGGTACCATTTTACTTCTCTTCCTCACCCCTTCTTAATATGCATTATTGCATTTTTAAGTGCCATTCTATGTTTAGTACAATAAAATCCACATAGTTTTAACTTTCCCTTTGTACTCAAAAAGTTCACCTTCATACATAAAGTAATAGTGATTCAGGTAGATATTGATTTCTACTGCCTGAGAAACCTAGAATAACTCCATTACCAAGAGAATTGCCCAGAAAAGAATGGGAAGAACATCTAGTCTTATTTTGTAAGATCTCAGCAAGTGCCAGAAATACTTTCAGGAATGTTATTGCATGGGGCATCCAGAGAGTCCTCTGTGGATGCCTGTTCTGGATTGAAGCTGGGTATTTGACAATATTTTTGAGGTGCCCAACATAAGAATCTTTAATTCCACTCATCTTTCCTTTCCCTTTTTTCTTTTCTTTTCCCATACTTGAAGACAGAAGACCTTGCTTTAGTTTTGACTAGTTACTACCTGTAAGACTGTGTGTGTATATACTAATTTGTTGGATCATAGTAGTGGTTGTGTTTGAATTTCAAAATGCCAGAGCTGACCGTAAAGATTTTGCAATATGGGATGGTGATTCTTATGGACTTCCAGAAGGGGAGAGAGGGGATGTGTTAATCAATGTCATATCCCCCTCTGGGGCCTCTTTATCTAAATTGCATTGCTAACTGGTATTACCAGTCATAACCACTCAATGTCCCCTATTGTTTTCTGCTTCATGTAGTTCTAGTCAACTGTAAGACATTTCCTAATTGTGCACTATTTTCAATAGTTCAGTTCTCAACATGCAGCTCTTCTATAGCTCTTCTTCCTTTGCTGGCTTTCACAATTCTGATATTCACCCCCAGGTGGTATTTATCTCATTTTCCAGAAGATCAGCTGTTTAAGCAGTTGACCTATAAGCAGTTACCTCTCTGGAGCCTCTGCTTTTTTTGTGTTGATAGCTCAAAAACATTTCCTTGGGCCAGAGAGATTCCATTCTTTTAGAATATTGTGTCATATGCTTATGTCTCTAGTCCTTGGTGTCACAAACACACAACAAAGAACTCAGCAGTTTGTGCAGTTCTTGAGAGCAGGGACTGTCCTTTATCTTTCTTTGTATACTTAGCATTTAGTACAGTGTTTTATAGTAAACATTAGCAAAGGCATATTAAGTAACTGTCTAAAAAACTTTGGGTCCATTTGCTTCTTGAACACTTATATAATTTTTTAAAAATTTCATTCCTGTTTATAGTGAATTAAAATCTTTCTGAACTCAAAAGTAGTGAGCTTCCCACCTATATAAGTCCTAATCACTGCTTTGAAAACAGGTAAGTCAACTTTCTCTCTAATTTGAATTTTCTTCCTGTAAGTTATTTAAATGGCCCTACTATTTATCTATCAGCTCTCTGTCTATGTAACTAAATATATACATATGAGATGTATCTGTTTCTGATATCTATGTATCTATGTATCTATCCATCTGTCTGTCTATCATCTATTATAATCAGCTGACCAGAGAGGAAAATGCTTCTTAAAGAAGAAAATGATTACCACTGTATTTAATTAACTAAAGAACATACAAATCATACCATGGCTAGGCAGGTCATTTGTAAGTCTTAGGTGAAAATGAAATATCTGTATAGCAACCCCACAGAGGGCTGCTATATCTCCTAAGAGAATATAATGATGGGCTTCTTTAGATGTTTTACATTTTTCTACATGTGTTAACATATGTCAGAGGGTTTTCTGAATCTTAATTTTTTTTTGGTGGAGGAAATTGATATTGTCCTATATCTGATATTTGTATAGTCAATTGAGAGCCTTTTCTAAAAAGGAGGATCTTATCATCCACATTCTGGGGGGATCTTTGATATGAACAACAAGGAAACTTTGATATATAAATTCCTGTAGAATTATTTGGGGTAGGAGCTATGAACTAAAGAGAAATCCCTGTTTAGAGTCAGGCTCCCTAAGATAGAATACATGATCATGTGAATTTGAAATAGATCCTTTGTGGGAATATGTCCTCTGGGGCATAATAGTAATAGAATTAAGGTCATTAAGACAGTTCTTTGAATTACAATCAAATGCACATAACTATCAACTGCTCGTCTTGATCTAGTATTTGAGGAGTCTGTCTGCAGAAGAAGCAGACCCTAGGAATCTAGTGCCAAAGTGCCTACTTGAAATGAAAAGGAAACCATATCCATAAGTCCAAGAACTCCTGAAGCATCCAGACCTTCACCAGAAGCCCTGCTCCTATTAAATCAGACCATGGGGTGGAATGGTCTGGAAAAGACAATGAGAAACATGTCTTTGCACAACATTCCCCTCACTATAATAAACATAATGTACAAATCATGCGATCATGTATATGATGACATGGTCCTCTTCGATTATGAAAGATGAATACTACTACTACTACTACTACTACTACTACTACTACTACTACTACTACTACAACTACTACTACTACTACTACTACTACTACTACTACTACTACTATTACTATCCCTTGGAATTGTTTTTTGAAAGAAAATGGGGGAAAAGTGAGCTGCTATTTCTGTCCCAGGCACTTTTCCTATAGGAAAAAAAAATATTTGTCATCCTTCCTATGCAATTTATAGCCTAGTGGAAAAATCAGGATTATTGTGTTATTCTTCATGACCTACATGAACCAACTCTTATGCCCCATATAATCCCTTTATCTTTTCAACCCGATTTTTACTCATTCTTCCACACTGTCTTCTCTCTGTTTCATGATTTTGGTAGCACTAGACCATTAGAATATTCTTATAGATGTAGACTGAGGGAGGGACCAGAACCCCCCAAACCATTGAGATCAGAAAGACTGCAGTTCTTGAATGGAGATGTATAAAACTTTGAATACTCTGCATTTTAAAAGTAATTAAAGTCCTGAAGATTAATGGTAAACACTGTCATTGCCATAAATCACATACAAATTGCTTAATGACTTATTGGTTTAAGCTTTGTTTAAAGCACAAAGAAACAAGCTTACTCTTGGTTTGAGTTGTCTCAAAAAACAATAAAACATATAAAAGGACTTCTTCATAATTACATAATGAACTATTATAATAGGTCAGACATAGATCTAGAAGAGACTTTTGGAAGTATAGGATCTAACAAAGTGAATTATAATTTTCCATTTTCATATGAAAGCTATGTGTTCACTCAGGAAAGGAAATCTTTGAAGGAAGCTTCAGGATTATAATAGGAAAATCTTGGCAACCTTATTCCCTATAATAATTGTACCTTATATGTTTCCTAGGGTAACTAAGATGGGATAGTAAGCACAAGAGCAATTTATTTATTTATATAGCTATTTATCATTTCAAGCAATTTTTAAAGTGGGTAGTTTCACTTTTTATTCCCATTTTGCATATAAGAAAATGGAGTTTCAGAAAATTAAGTCGCCTGCCCAAGATAAAGAACTAATACATGTCAAAACCAGGATCTGAGTCCAAGTTTATTTTAAATTTTGAGACCATTGTGCTAGGACACTGAGCCTTCCTTTCCTCACAGGATGAGTCTCAAAGCTACTAAGTGAAGTCTAGATTTTTCTTGGCATATAAAATGGACATATAAACAAGAAACTTTCAATGCAGAGATCAAAGTGTATTATCTTAAGTTTCTCTTGGCTCCCTAGTGACAGTTTCTTTATAATCCCTTAAGTCCAGATCAGGTAATATAATGGGATCCAAACAGGTAGCAGCTACAAAAAGTCATTCAGACTTCATGGACATCATGAGTGTTGTGCCACAGCTAGCATACTGTGAGCCTCAAAGAAGGATTTTGGCTATGCTACCTTAAATATCTACCATGTCTTTATAACTTCAGGTTCTTTGAGTTAGAAAACTGCAATTGGTTTAAAACTTTGTATGCATAAATGGTAGACAATGCCATCATACTCTATGGGTGTTGTATGGAATAGTTTAGTTCTCCTTTTAAAGCTTCTTTGAAAATGTCTTTTGTATAGCTCTTTTGGGAATCATCAATGGTAACATACTGCAACTTCCTTATCACCAACATTGCTTCTGAGTCAATTATAATTTTGAGTCTCTAGTGATTATGGTGTTCTACAATGTACAACCATTATAACACTAACACCATGAGAGAATACTGATGTTGGCTAAATGAACCTCTGTGGTAGTTAATAGTTTGGGAGAATTAAAAGTGATACAGGGTTTTCCAAATGTTACCCAGGTCCATTTTCTTTTGCATATTCAAATCTAATCTCAAATCCCTATCCACTCATCTCTAATACCTACCCAAGATATATGCACTGATTAACTTAATGCCTTCCTCATATAATCACATGTCAAAATGTCAAAATCTGGGGTATATGCATTTGTTTTTGTGCAAAGTATATGTTACTTTGTTTTCCCGATTAAGATAACTAGGCTAATTTGAGGGACTTTGAATCTCATTAAGAAGAGTCAATAGTGAGGGGCAGCTAGGTGGCCCAGTAGGGGCGGCTAGGTGGCACAGTGGATAAAGTACCGGCCCTGGAGTCAGGAGTACCTGTGTTCAAATCCGGTCTCAGACACTTAATAATTACCTAGCTGTGTGGCCTTGGGCAAGCCACTTAACCCCATTTGCCTTGCAAAAAAACCCTAAAAAAAAGAGTCAATAGTGAATAATCCTGCTCCAAACAATCAGCCCAATGTCATTTGCTATCAGAAACAGCCAGGGTACATTATCACTGACAGAAAATTCTTCTATTTGGAGTCTTCCCTAACAGTGTTGAACACTTTTGGTGAGCAAATAACTACTTGTTTTTTGTTTTGTTTCATAGCTGTACTCTCTTTTTTTAAATATTCAACACTGTTGAACAAAAGTAGCATTCATCCACTGTTCTTCATTCTCATTATATGTCTGGTCCACTTTATATGTCCAAGCAAACCTATCCTTATTGATCTTCTGGGACTCTTTGCATGCAGACCATTGGCTTGATCTTCTCCTTTCCCTTGGGACATGTAATTTTTTTTAGGTTAGAGATTTAATTTTTAATTTTAATATAATATTTTATCCCTCAGTTCCATGTTAAAAACAATTTTTAATATTTAAAAATTTTTTTGAGTTCCAAACTCTATCCTTCTTTCCCCCAGAGATAGTAAGCAATCATGTTATACATGTGCAGTCATGTAAAACATTTCCATATTAGTCATTTTGTACATGATGGAATGAGGCAAAGAGGAAAGGGAAGGGAAGGGAAGGGAAGGGAAGGGAAGGGAAGGGAAGGGAAGGGAAGGGAAGGGAAGGGAAGGGAAGGGAAGGGAAGGGAAGGGAAGGGAAGGGAAGGGAAGGGAAGGGAAGGGAAGGGAAGGGAAGGGAAGGGAAGGGAAGGGGAAGGGAAGGGAAGAAAGAAAGAAAGGGAAAAAAGAAAGGAAGAAAGAGAAAGAAAGAAAGAGAAAGAAAGAGAAAGAAAGAAAGAGAAAGAAAGAAAGAAAGAAAGAAAGAAAGGAAGGAAGAAAAAGAAAGAAGGGAGGGAGGAAGGAAGGAAGAGGTAAAAAAGAAAGAAGAAGAAAGAAGGAAAGAAAGAAAGAAAATGGGGAAAGAAAGGCAGGGAGAGAAGGAAGATGGAAGGAAGATACAAAAAAAGAAAGAAGAGAGAAGGAAGGAAGGAAGGAAGGAAGGAAGGAAGGAAGGAAGGAAAGAAAAGATAGACAAATAGTATGCTTCAATCTGTATTCAGACATCCATTCTTTCTCTGTAAGTGGATAGTATTGCTTCATTAAGTCCTCTAGGATTGTTTACTAAGAATAGCTAAGTCATTCACAGTTCTTTATTTCACAATATTACTCTTACTATGTACAATGTTTTCCTGATTCTGCTCATTTCACTTTGTATCAGTTCATGTAAGCCTTTTCAAGTTTTTCTGATATCATCCCACTAAATTATTTTTAATAACACAATGTTTCATCAAAATAATATACCACAGCTTCTTTAGCCATTCCCCGATTACTGGGCATACTTTCATTTTCAAATTCTTAGCCATCACAGAAAAAAAACTACAATAAATATGTTTGTACAAATAGGTCCTTCCCTCCCTTTTTTTAATAACTTTGGGACATAGATCTAGTAGTGGTATTGCTGGGTCAAAGAGTACATACAATTTTATAGCCTTACAGGGACCCTTACAATATCAATTCTTCTGAAATCATGGCATATATTAGTACTGGGAAGACATCAGTGTGAAAAGTCTATTTTTTTGGAGGGAGGGGAGAGGATGGCTCTTGGGGTCAATGAAATTACTACACAATTTTTCCAAATATGATTATATCTGATCACCTACTCCTACACAATTCTGGAAATGAACTTGCCAGTGGCAAAGAACATATCAGAAAGATAAATTTTGAGCTGTCTGGAAACAAAAACTCAAAGCAATAAAATTTACTTTTTACCTTGGTAACAAGAGGAATATTAAGGAAGATATGATTAAAAATTTCAAGGGATGGAAAGATGATAATGGATCTATGTATATATGCTTCCCACTGGATGCAATATTTTCTACTGGTTCAGTAGTTCTTGAATTGCTGAAATTCACCTAGGGCTTAGCTATTTAAAGCACTCCCAGGAAAGTCTAATTTGTTAGCTTAGGTAATGGACCTGTTCTTTTCTTAATTCAAAGGAATTTCAAGCATCATAAGGATATCATGAAGTGTTATACCTTATTCATACATTAAAGCTTCATCATCTGTGACTATATCAACTTAGCTGGGGGAGGGGACTTAACATGGTAATCATATCACCTTTCTTTACACTTGGAAGAAAGCAAGAAAGCACAGATATCATGATTTATCATATTTGTAAATGACACAAAGGCAGGAGAGATATCTGATACCATGGAAAATAGAATCAAATGACCAAAAAGCTGACTGTGATTGTTAGTTAAAAAATGACAAGATGGAATTTAACATATACAAATATAAAATTCTTCATTTGAATTAAATAATCTGTATAAATACAGAATAGAGTATATATATAGGAAAAATGATTTATGTTAATATATATATATATATATATATATCCTAAAGATCTAGGTTATATGAACTCAAAATGAGATAGTCATGTCATATCAAAGTGAAAAGAACTAATGAAATTGAAGATATCCTTAAGAGAAATAAAAAATTCAGAATTCAGTTGGTTAGACCACATTTGTAGTATTATCGTCACAGATTAGGAAAGGTATGTAGAGACAGTAAATCTTGGAATAAGGAACACTTGGGTTGGGTGTCACCTCTGATACACATACATATATAAGTATATGTATGTGTATGTGAATGTATATATGGTCATGCCAAAAATAAATAAATGCACACACATGTATGTACATTGTCAAATGTGTATTTGTACACAATAATCCACATTGCATAATTCTATATTCCCTCATGTGCATATATGCATACAATGCACACATGTGTGGATATATACTGTATAACTGCATAAATTCACATGTTCAGTATAAGCATGTAAATACATGTATAGCTTTTCATACACACATGTGGATATACACCCATATATGTATATGTTCATGCTTTCTGACTGTATTTTGAGTCTGCAAGTTGCAGAGAAGGTACAAATCTGCATTGTTAATAAGTCAAAAATATTTCTTAATCATCAACTATGTGCCAGACATTTGTCTTACTGGTAAAATTGTAGCTACAATTCCTATACCTATTAAAAACCTGGAGCATATACAGAGGAGGTTGTGTCTAGATTGATGACATGAAAGGAAGTAGGAAAGCTGTCTCACCCTGAGGTAGGGTAATGGGAGGGCTGGGGGAGGGGCATGAAATCTATCTACAAATGGCTGTCCTATGCCAGAAGAATTAGACTAGCTCCACTTAGTCAGAAGAGAGAACTAGGAACAAGGTAGATAGAAGTTCTAAAAAAGTTATATTTTTGACCCAGTATGAAGGTAAAGCTTCCTAACAATTAGAGCAGCACCAAATGAAATGAGCTACTTTAAAGAAGTAGTGATCTTAAAGAAGATCTGAAAGTAGTAATTTCCTTGTAACTGGATGTTTGTAAGCAGAAGCAGGATGATCTCATAGGCCTGTAGAGGTTATTTCTGACAAGAGAGCCTCTTGTCCTTTTCGACCTTCCTGTTCTATGAATCTAATATCATCTTACTTTGTTTTGTGTACCTGTTGAATCCTTTGTACATTTTTAAGCCTCAAAAATAGTCTTCCATCTTCCTTAGAGGGTACTAATAGAAATATTATATCCAGAGTAAAAAACTTTAGATTCCCCTAGATTCTCTCCTGATCAGAATACATCTGGATTGTTGTTTCTATTTCTGAGCACCACATTTTAGAAAGAGCATTGACAAGCTGGGGTTCATCCAGCTTATTTGTAGACTGAAGTCTTTCTTCTGTCCCTATAAGCTCAAATATTCATGGTCATGTCAAAAAAATGCTTGTTAGTGATGCCTAGACTTATTTTATTTTTGTTTACCTAATATCTCCATCCTCATCTCCCATCCTACCCCAAAGAAAGATTAAAGTTTACTTCTCAATGGACAGCAAACAATGATGAATTGAATTTGTCTCTACAATTATTTGTGGTTTTTAATCCTCTAAGGAACTGCTTTAAAAAAAATATGGTTGCATATAGGATAGCAGAAACCAAGGAGTCATCTGATTTTTACTGTTGGTTTCAAATGCAATTCTTTTGACTATATTCAGTGTCGAGTATTTTTTTTTCTTTTTATCAAACATCAGGTGTTTTTTCCCCTCTATTTAGTCTTAACTAAAATGAGCAATAAATCTTGGCATTAATAATACATAGTAGCAAAGCCAAAATAATTGGCAGGCAAATTAAAAACAAATAACTCAGTGGAAGGCATAAAATGTTTATAATAGAACACAGTCAGTTAGAAATGCAGTTCTGAACATCTAATTTGTGTTTGGTTGGATGAAAAGTGAAGATTATTAAAACTAATTTTCTGGCAAATTCTCTTCCAGCATATAATTTTCTCGATAATTATAAGGTATTCCCAACAGGATGTTTTACTCTGTTTTAAAAGCTTAAAATAGCATTGTTTTGGAACCCCCATATTTCTCACTGATTTCTAGACTTTTCTACCTGAATGTCTCAATAACCCATCAAACTCAACATGCAAACAGTTTTGTACAACAAGCTACATAGAGGATAAATTGGAAATGATCAACAGAGAAGATACTAGAATCAAGATGGTTGGAAAGACTGAAAAAGGATGGAAGGTAGAATTTTACATGGGACTTGGAGGAAGTGAGGAGATATAGATGAGAAGGGGGAGACTTCCAGATATGGAAATATATATTACATTGATGTACTATAATTTATTCATTCATTCTCCAATTTTCTGAGACAATCTAAGACACTGATTTAGATCATATCTTCTCCAGGACAGATTAGGTTTCCACTTTACCCCCTTTTTATCCTCCTTTTCTATCAGGAACTGGATGGTTGATTTTTTGGTGATTATTCACTCCTTAGTATTATCTACTTAATAACCTTCCATTCTTGCTAGTTTGATTTCTTTCTTTCTTTCTTTCTTTCTTTCTTTCTTTCTTTCTTTCTTTCTTTCTTTGTTTCTTTCTTTTCCTTCTGTCTTTCCTTCCTTCTCTTCCATCCTTCCTTCCCTCCTTCCTTCCTTCCCTCCCTCCTCCCTCCCTCCTTCCTTCCTTCCTTCCTTCCTTTCCATCTTTCTTTTTCTTTCTTCCTTATCTGAGTTAATTTGCTCAATATCACACAGTTAGTAAATGTCTGTGGCCAAACTTGACCTCAGGTCTTCCTGACTTTAGGGTACGGGAGGATTCATGGAACCACTTAGCTGCCCCAAGTTTAAAATAAATCTAAATCACACTGTTTGTGTGTGTGTGTGTGTGTGTGTGTGTGTGTGTGTGTGTGTGTGTGTGTGTAGGGGTGTTCAACCTTTTTGATCAATGTAAAAAAATCCTTTAATACCTGCTCTCTTCCTACACCTTCCTTAATATTTATATTATCTTATTATCATTAAAACCAATTTTTTTGGCAAATTCTCTTCCAGCTCAAATGTCTCAATAACCCATGATATGAGTAATATGGCAATAATGAGAAATATCAATATTCCTAATTAATGAGCCCCCTTTCCTCTTCTCTCTTTTAAAGTCCTGGGATGACCCTGGTACAGCTTGCTCATAGGAGTTTTCTGGCCATTCTGGGCTTTCTTTGGTGAGTCCTCTGCTCTTGCTGACACTAGACACAGATATTTATAGGCTCCATGTGCTCCTGTCCTATCATTTGTCAAACTAGAAGGCTACATTCCCCTAGCTACATATCCCCCCCTCCAGGGTCTGAATGATTCTTGTATAGTTCTAGAGTGAAACAAGTCAAATAATCAAATATTTTAGTTTCTCATTGAGCTTCCTAAGCATTACTCAGTCTGTTGAAAACTTCAGACTGTTGCTGGGATAGGTATCAGTCTACCTGCAGCTCAGATGGCTGGGCACAAGTCTCAGATGCTTTTCCCCCTATGAATTCCTCTACAAATGCATGTTGCCTCACTTACTGACTGGGGACATACTATACATATTGTTGTTGCTGCTGCTGCTTTTGATGCATTTGTCCTTTGTTTTCAGAGGACCGATGATTTCTTGACTTGCTTATGGATTGAATTTATGTGAGGCAGAGTTACACAAATTCATTAGCCTTATTCTCTTTCCTGAAGTCCAGTGGCAAGACAAAAGTCAGGATGAATGGAGATGGCTCAAGATACAGGGTGATGACCTGGCATCTTTGATGTCAGACTAAACTATAAATGCTACATAGCACCTGCTTCAGTCATCTTTGTTACCACTGGAACAAAATGTTCTCATCCACCCATTTTGCTTCATATGCTTGGGGTAGACATCTCCCTAACTTTACAATGGATCTGAGACCTGTCATTTACTGTCAACTTGCTTTAACATATTTGCTGAGAAGGTTTTAACCAGGTGGGGTTGTTATGCAAGCCATAGTCTCTTGGAGTCACAGGTGAGAGTTTGCAATGGAGAAATGAATTTATTTCTTTGTGAAACTATGTAAACTAGGAGAACATGTTCTGGGCTAGAAATCAAAAGAGCAGAATTTAGTGACCTTAGACAATCTCTGTGAAACTGAAGTTCATCAACAGCAGCAAAATGAAGATGTGGTAATCATTCTTTACCATATTCATCATATCAGTACTTCAAAAGATTTCTAATTTCATTGAGTCCTTTTACCATTGACAAAGCTTGCAATTTCTCCATGGTTTTGTGGTTTTATAAATGAACTAGATAATTATTCCCCTGGAACCCAGTATTTTGATGATGAAGTTCTCTGAACTTAACTATGTTTGTTTCAGATAATAGACATATGACTGTTCTCTTGGCTAGGGTCAATGTCTTTCCAGCTCAGTAGGCATTGCAAGAGTTTGACCTGGCAAGGATTAGGGGAGCATAAATTTAATCCAAGTAGGGAATTTAAAAAGTGACCAACTCCATCATTTTACAGATGAAGTGAAACCTACCAAAATTGAACAACTTGTCCAAGTACAAAGCTGGCAAAGTCATTTTGTAATTATTAAGCAACTACTATGAATTAGTTACTATGTATTCAGCAATGGGAGATACAAAGAAAGGCAAAGTAACCAATCAACCAACAAAAGAAGTACCTGATTTCAGAGAACTCATAGTCTAAAGGGGAGAAAGTATGCAAGAATATATGACCCAACTATCTATCTATCTATCTAGCTAGCTAGCTAACTATCTAGCTAGCTGTCTATTGGATAAATTAGAGATAATCTTAGAGGGGAGACTCTAGTATTCAGGGTAATCTAGAAACAATTTCTTGGAGAAGGTGAGATTTATCTTATACCTGAAGGAGGGTAGGGAAACCAGGAGGTAAAGATGAGCTAGGAGAGAATACCAAGTTTGGGGTAGTCAGTCAGAAGATGGAATACCATGCAAGAAGGGAAACCAGTGTCACTAGGCCTGTAGAGCTAGTAAGTGTCTGAGGTGCGATCTGAGCCCAAAACACTAGGTGGAATCAAATTATAACTGATATGAAAACTTAAAAAAAATACAAAGCTCCCCACCACAACATAAGATTACATTCTCATATAAGGCTAAGAAAATAACCATGAAGCCAAGAGTACTTGGCTCTTTGTTCTTTCTCACTACTGACTACTCCTGTAGTTAAGTTCATATTCACCCCCATTTCCCCAGATTTGCCTAGGGGATACACAAGAAAACAAGAACTTAAAGACTACCATGCAGACTTCCACATTCTTTGATGCTTCTTCACAACAAATCCTACTTTTTGCCACTTTGCACTTTACCTCTATTTAATTTAAAGCTGGTTAAGAGATATTTTTGATATCACCTACCACTTCTATGATTCTTTCTGGTGTTTCTACAGATGAAGGGAACATGTGAAAGTCAGGAGGACATTCAGGAAATGTTTGCTTTTATGAATGCAAATTGTTAATGGGTGACCATGTATTTTTGACTAAAAATTCATGAAAACTAGGTTTATTAGGATAATATATCTGGTGCTGAAAGGTATTTCACAGACCATCTGGTCCAACTCCCTCATTTTGCAAGTAATGAAGTATCACAGGTGAGATTTGAACCCTTATTCACTGACCCTTGAGCTTGGGCTCTTCCTTCAATATCAAGATAATTTCCCTAGGAAAATTGAATAGAAGAGGGAAAATTTAATTCAGAGTCATTGCTCTCTACACTACTGACTCAGACTCATACTCATCTTTTAACATAGGGAATTTTGAACCTCAGTTTGGGTCAAGGACCTCTTTGAAAGTCTGTTGAAGTCTAGGAACCCCTCAGAATGTTTTTAAGCTCACAAAAATAAAAAAAAATTATAACAAAATACATTGCAATACAATTACAATACAATGCAAATACAACAGTATTACAAAGGGACCTAATTTTATTGATATATTTATCAAAATATTCTTTTAAAAACCTCCATGTGGTTTATTATTTCTATCCAACAACAACAAAACCTTTTAGTCCAGTGTAAAACTTCACTGTCTCCTTTCATTTTTTTTCAAAGTAATGACTTTTAAATACCTTTTGAACATCATTTTTGATAAAACACCCATCAAACACAAAGGGTCCACATGGACTTACTTAGGAATAGGTAACTCAAGACTAACATTATTTCTTACTTAGGGTTTGCATGGAAGTTGATGAGATGTTGTAGAGAGGAAAAGTTTGTAGCCAGAGGCAAACACAAAGATACTGAGCTCCAGAAAAGCAGGAGAGAAGATGCCCTGGGAAAAAAGAAAAGGTCATAGCCTGCCTCTCATTCCTTAGGCTTATGCATTGCTATGAACAGAATATCAAGATAATAGGAGCTAGGAAAAGTGAAAGGCTCCATGATTATGCTTAAGCAGGGTTGAATTAAATGTGTACTAAAACTGGAAGTCATACTGGAGGAAATTTTATCTCTTTCAATACCACAAATGGACACAGTTTATCACGATAATGATTATGTCAACTGACTTTCATACTACAAGTAGCCCTTAAAACCAATATTGGGACCACTTACATTGCTTGTGTTTTTTTTGTATTAAATTATTTTTATTAATTTTTTTATTTTTGTCCAATTATATATAAAAACAATTTTAACATTTCCCCCCACATTTTGAGTTCTGAATTCTTTCCCTTCTTTTCCTTCTCCCTTCATTGAGAAGGCAATATTGCTTCCTTTATTTTGGTGGGAATTCTCCATTATTCATTCTTTATCATACAAAATGGCATCTTTTGAATCACTCTCAATGCTTTGCAAATATCCAAGGCCTCCCTACTTTTTTCTCTAATCAAGAAAAAAGTATTTGTTTTAACAAAACCTTTATATCATAATCAATGCAGTGGATATATTTTATTTTATTTTGATGTGCAAGTACCAAGAATGCTAAGGAAATAAATATCTTAAATACTTGGAAAACAGCAGGGATTTTGATATGACAATATTTACCTGAGTTCTTTAAAGATGGAATCCAGAAGAAAGGGCCTAGAGTCTGTTTTAAAAGATGGTGCTCATAGAGCAGCACCAGGTGTTCATGAAGGGGAAAAAAAATTGAAAGTCTAAGCAGATTAATAGGATTTCCCTGGACTCCAGGTGGACTCCACCTGCCATTTGCAGCACCCTTTTTTATCATGGTTTCATCCCATCATTTATCCATCTACAGGAAATCTATCCCAAATGGGGTACTAGACCTGAGCCAAGATTTCCTGTGTATGCTCTCACATCTGCATACTGGGCAAGGTTCTCAGTTAAGAATGAAGGATCACTCTGGTGCATTTTGTGTGAAGTGAATTTTAAATTGCTTCCCTTTTGCAACCATTCCAATTGGCTCCTGGATGAAAAAAATGTAAATCATGCTTTTACAGGCTTAGAAATTAGAAAGAAATAGCAGCAAGCTATCCAGATCCAGAGCTACTTCCTTAGGCAGAACTAATCCTCCTTCCAGCAGAAAAAAAATGTGATCTCTTTGACTATGAGGAAGATATACCACTAACAATCTAGACCAAATATTTAATACTTGAGCATGCTTTTGTTGGTTCAATGGATCATTGTCATCCATTAAAAGTTACTCAAATATAGATTAAGATTTTTGAAAAGCTATATTAATATAACATGGAGCCATTATGTTAAATTTACATCTCCTAAGTATTCATATATGTATCAAGGTTAACTGAGTGGCATGGGGCTAGAGTCCGGAACACTCATCTTCTTGAATTCACAATGTGGCCTAAGGCATTTATTAGCTAAGTCATTTAATCCTGTTTACCTTAGTTTTCTTATTTATAAAATGAGCTGGAGAAGAAAATGGCAAACCACTCCAGTACATTTGCCAAGATAATCCCAAAAGGGGTCACAAAGAGTCAGACACAACTGAAATGATCGAACAACAATATCAAATATAACATCTGTTCATGTATGATTAATAAATAAGAATTTTTAGATGTCTTCTATTCTCAATCTAATGATTTCAAGGTGCTCCTGGAACTGTTAGAACTTCAGATAGGGCAGAGACAAGAAAAATCTGCTTTTGAGAATCCAGCATAAATAAAATTGTTTGACCTTGACATTAAAAGTTGAGTCAGATATCTTCTGGGATCCTTCAAAATCTGGGGTTTTCTAATTCAATCATAGAAACCAATCAACCAGTGTTTAATGATCAGATAAGTTGCTGGATGTCAGACAGGATCCCCAGAAATGTAAGACAACACGAGCTTGAAAAATAGTTGTTTTGGGCTAGCAAGAAGGAATTTATATATAAAAAGCTGAATGACACTAAACAAATAATATGGGAAATACCATCAATTTTATTTGATCTCATTGTCTATATAAGGCTGGCAATTACACAAAGAATTGTTGGTTTCCTTCTTTCTAATCCTTTTACCTACAACTCCTTTTCTTCCTGGACAGCCTTGAGTAAGGCTGAATGAACTGCACTGGTCTGGTTTTTCTTAGTATTGTGGCTGTCTGATCTATGACCTTCCAAGGGTAACATTTAGAAGGTAGCAGCTGAATACCAATAATGTTTGTGCCACCTTTTCAACTTTAGAGTCTCAAAATAAATATCACTGGTCAAATTCCTGCTTCTTCCACAAGCAAACCACAGTACTGCCACCACCAGGTCTGTCTGAGTTTTGCCTGTGTTCTAATGGTTCTTTATGTCACAGAGGACTGAGACCTACAAGATTTCATTTCTTAGAACTCTGACAATCAGCATCAGTCCTGTCCACACAGTGTAATAACCAATTAAGACTGCTGCTGACTGGGCTGCTTCTGAAAGTGGGGAATGAATGGATTGGGTTCCTGATATCCCCACTTTAAATGCCTCATAACTATTTCTGTATCATCATTAGTATTAAATTCTTGCTTATAGCCCTGGAGGAATCAACAATCAATCAGCAAGCATTTATTATATACTCACTATATGGGAGGCATTATGCCAATTGTGGTGAATATAAAAGATAAAATGAGCCAGTCTCTGCCTTAAGAGATTTAGAGCTGGCTAGGAAAGACAAAATACACAGAGAAAATATATGTATGTGTGTGTTTATATATGTATGTATATGCATATATATGCAAGTGTGTATGTATATGTAAATATATGCATGCATATATATATATTTAGAGAGAGAAAGAGAGAGGGGAGGAGAAGATCATTTTTGAGTGGAAAGAGGCATTAGCAGGTTAGTAGATGGAGCACTACAAAAGATCTCATAGCAAATTCTTAAATACAAATGGATATATATATATATATATATATACACACATATACAGACAAATAAATCACAGAAAAATAAAAAAAAACTATCTTGGAAACTAGAAAGTGATACATCCCTCCTTTTTTTACTGAAGATAATTAGGATAATACTAGAATTGAATACTGAATAAAAAGTTAGGGATATTGAGTATTTTTGTGTGTTGATAGGAGGATGACTGCGAGATAAAAATTAACAAAAAACAAATTTACAAGTTAAAAACAAAAATGTATCACAGACAATTAAGGCATAAGGAAAGTGTCAAATAAATCTCATAGATATTTGCCACTGAGAATGACTGATGATGCTTCCACAAAAGTAAAAAAAAAAGATCAAAGATCTATTAACTAGCTGCATTTTCCAGCTGGTGCATTTATCAATGAAGCAGTCATCATAAGAAGCAGATGTTGTTGATAGATACCAAGAAAAGGGCAAGAAAATAATCAGAAAACTTTAGGACCTGAAGAATTCTTCTGGGTCTGGACAGGTTGGAAGGAAACACAAGTAGCTGAGTAAAAGATGCTCTTTGATTCTAACAGCTGTTTTTGCTCAGCCTAGGGCTCAGTATCATGGGGAGGAGAACCATTGCAACTAGATGTCAATGAGATATAAATTAAGAGATCCTAATCCCGACAAATCATGTATTTATTTGTGCCAGCCTAGCACCAAAGCTGAACTCTGTAGAGTAGACAAGCTAGCTCATTCTGGCATGGTCCTTTCAGTTAGAATACTTCCCCCCGCCCCATGCATATGCACATGGATATTTTTAAGTTACAAAATTTCCTTCTACCCTCCCTTCCAACCCCCCTCCCTGCACCATCAAACAATCAGGTTAGCATTATACACATATATTTTTGATAAACATATTTACAGATTACTCATTTTCAATATGAGAAATTAGAATTAAAGGAAAGAGATACATAACAGATAATTTTTATAAAGTTTTTTATAAAGATAATTTTTATAAAGTGTTCGTCAGATTCTGAAGGGTTATTTTTTGTTTTGTTTTGTTTTGTTTTTCTTAATCTAGATTAAGTTAGAGTACTTCTGTGAGGCTGAAGTAAAATTTCTCATCTTCATTTCATAGATAAATAAAGTTAAGGGACTTAGAAAGTTCACCCAGAAAGTAAGCCTCATGCTGGAAGGCAGAATGGAAATCTATAGATTCTTGCTAGTCCAATATACTGACTTGCAATTTTTGTTCTGAATAAAATACTGAGGAGACTTAAGACTTATAAAGAAAAGATGGGGGGGGAAGCAAATAAGACTCTGTTGAACCAGGAATGTTGGTTCTTCTATTTGCATCAGTGTTTGACTATTATGCATTGCTTGCCCTTTTCCAAATGTTATAGAGACTTTATGCACATTAGGTAGTAATTAATATATTCTTTTAGGATCCTAGGTACACAACATTTCAGTATGATTTTGATTCTTGAAGGAAATAAACAAACTGAATAAATGAATTAATTTTTAAAAGCAGTTATATGTTCTAGTGCATAGAGTTCTGAATTTAGCATAACAAAGACCTAAGTCCAATTCTTGCTTTGGCATTGAGTTTGTGTGACTCTAGACAGGTCACTTCACATTCTTAGTTTCACTTTTCTCTTTTTAAAATGTGGATGAATAATAATAGCAACTTACATCAGAGTTGTGAGGATCAAATAATCCAGTATACCTGAAACACTTCACAAGTTTTAATCTGCTATACAATGCTATTATTTTTACTATGTGACAAACACTAACACAGAATTTAAAAATTCTGCCTGGACTTTAATAATCCCACCTAAGACTTAGGGCAGTAACAAGTCTTTCCATGAATGAAAAAGGGGAAAATTTTTATTCTGGTCCCTGACCCAACATTTATATCTGTTCAAGTTTGAATCTCAATGAAATCATTCTTTATAAACATTCAATCTTTGCAGTTGTTGGCAAGACTGCTTTTCCATTTTTTTCCATGATTCACCAAGAATGGAAAGAAGGATTTAAGGATGAAGGAAGAAAGGCAGGCAAATAGATAAGAGGGAAGGAAGATAGGAAGAAAGGAAGGAAAGAAAGAAAGAATCAAGGAAGGAATGAAGGAAAGAGGGAAGGAAAGAAACTGGGAAGAAAGGAGGGAAGGAAAGAAGGAAAGAGGGAAAGAAGTTGGGAAAAGAGAAGGGAATAAAGGAAAGAAGAAAGGAAGAAAAAGAAGGAAAGAAAATGAATAAAAGAAAGAAGAAAAGAGAGTAGGAAGAATCCATATGTTGCTAAGTAACTCTCCTATAGTACATCCCAGACACCTCACTAAATCTCTTACCTTATTTTTATGTATTTTTCAATGACCAATTGGATCATTTCATTGGATAGATGTATGGCCTCATCAGGGCAGGTACTTCTTTCACCCAAGTAGGCAACAACCTCCACCTCTAAATGCCTCTTATACACACACACACACACACACACACATTCATACCTTTTACAAGAGAATCTTATGGAACATGCCAGAGGCGTTTTCTGGTTCTTTTAATACACATACACACACACACAAACACACATATACACACAAGTTTCTTCATCCTGTGGCATTTTTGTTCATGCCTTTTACCAGGGAATCTTACAGAACATGCCAGAGACTTTTTCTGGTTCTTTTAATATCTCAAGGATAGTAGTGTAGCACTCAGGATGTCCATCTGTTGTCTGGCACTAATTTAAAATAATAGGCTAAATGTTGTGGAAAAGGAGGTCTAGTCATCACAATGGCTTTCAACTAAAAATCTCAAAGCAATTTCTCTGGTTTATATCAGGACACATGACAGCCAGAGAAAGGGACCAGATGGTATAAAGAAACAAAGGGACAGATGATGAAATCTAGAAGACAAGTCAGCCTTTTAGGAATGCTCTATGCAGAAAATAATTTCAGCTGGTAGAGTTTAAGTATTAAGAATTGACACAGTTCCTATTCTAGGCTTCTCTAAGTCTTTTTAAAGAAAACAACAATAATTGGGTTGAATTCAAGGAATTAAATTTTCAAAAATTTGTTAATTGTCTACTATGTCCCAGGCACAATATTAGTTACTGAACAAATATAAAGACAACATGCTGGACTCAAGATTATATTGTGCTGCCGTAGTTGGGGTAAGCTAGAAAAAAACAAATACAGGTTTTATTAGAGATAAAATATGCACTAAGTAAATATAAGTTTGGGAGGAGACACTAATAAAAGGAGGGGGATCAGGAAGAATCTTAGGTAGCAGAGTCAAGGTTCTTTGAGCTTAAACCTAAAGAGAGCAAGAGAGTCTAAGAGTAAGAATATTCTAGGCCTATGGATAACCTATGTAAAGGTCCAAAGTAAGGAAATGATATGACATGTAAGGGTAAATAGCAAGTAAGTTTGACTGGAATGTAGAATGTGTGATAAGGAATTGCATGAAATCAATCTAGAAAGAAATTAGAAACAGATGGTTAAAAGTTTATAATGCCAAATAGTAAAGTTTAGTAAAGAATCATGGATACTTCTTGAGCAGGGGAGTATGGTCAAACCTGTGATTTAATAATATTATTTGAGCATATGAGCTGATAGGTGCATGATGCATGAGAAGGAAGACATTGAAGCCCCCAGTTAGGGGGGCTATTGCAGTAATCTATGAGACAAGTAGGTAGCTGGGTGGCATAGTGAATAGAGCACTGAACCTGGAACTCAGAAGACTTCTTGAATTCGAATCTGAACCCAGATACTTTCTAGCTGTGTAATTCTAGGCAAGTCACTTTACCCTGTTTATCTCAGTTTCCTCATCTATAAACTAAGTTGCAGAAGGAAATGGCAGGTCACTCCAGTATCTTTGCCATTAACACCCAAAATGGCATCATGAAAATTTGGACACCACTGAAAAATGACTGAAAAGCAATCAACAAAATGAAAAGTGATGAAGCTTGCATAGGTTGGCGGCTATGTGAGTACATGGAGAAGGAAATAGATGGGAAAGTTATTGTGGAGATAGAGCTGACAAGACATGGCAACTGACTAGGTATGAGGATGAGGAAGTTGGAGAAAAGAGGAGTTGAATCTGACTCCTTGCTTGCTAGGTCAGGTGACTGAAAGAATACTAGTGCCCCTAATAGAAATAGGGGAGTTAGGAAGACCAATGGGTTGTTGGAGGGAAATAATGATTTTTGGATTTTTTTATATTTCTGATGTCTATGGGACTTACAGTACAAGAAGCTTGTCCAGGGGGGTACCAGGAATACTTGGTAAAAATCCTTTCACATTAAATTGACTTTATTGAAATGTTTACTGAACACTCAGGAGCACAAGAAATTTAGAAGATTGGAAACTCCTTCCCTAATGGGATAGAATAGTGCTTCAGAATAAGTAACAGATAGACAAACAGGTAGACAGATGATTGATTGATCAATTGATAAACAGGTACATAGACTTTTCATTAAACACTATGAGCACTATACTGAGTACTGTAGATAAAAATATGAAAAGGAAAGAAGGTTCCTACTCCTAAGAAACTTACATACTAATGGGAAAAACTAACACTTTTTAAAGGGAGACAAATTATACAGGGGAAAGACAGATGGAAAGAAGTCTAGAGTTGAATGGTGACAATAGAGCAGGAGCAGAGATGCCCCTGCAGTTAAGCAGTGAGATGGTGCAGTGGATAGCATACTAACCTAGTGTCAGGATGATCTGAATTTAAATCCTTCCTCAGACACTTATAATCCTCGACATGTCATTTAACTTTTCTCAGGCTAAATTTCTGTAAAATGGGATTAATAATAGCATCTATTATTAGGGTTGTGGGGGAGGATAAAATGAGATAATATTTTAAGCACTTCACTAACCTTAAAATGCTATTTATTATTATTATTATTATTATTATTATTATTATTATTGCTACTACTTAGCAGTCTGGGCAGGTAGTCATACCAATCAGGAGAGCAAGGCTTTATGGTTGAAATATCTCCATGGTAGCAAGACAATTGGTGAGAAGAGTGTTTATTATGTAAACAAAATAACCTGTTCAGTAATATCTGTTCATATACTTGCCATTATGGTGACTGGATTCCTCTACTCTTGTGTTAGGATTCCTCTACTCCAGGAAGGATAAAGTCAAAGAAAACATGGCAGCCATATACCAGATGTCTTGAGGAAGGAGACCACTACCATTAAATGTCTATTTTGTAAGTCCATAAAACACATAGAAATTGTCTAGAAGAGGAGATTGCTTTAGTTAGTAGTGTTATGCTGCTCCACTCTTTCTTGACCACAAATGCTTCCTGGGGTCAGTTCCTTGCTCCATTGATGAAGCAATTCTCCTCAAAAGCAGCAGGATTTTGACCATTGTTACATTTTAGGAACAAATATAAGTGGCTCTCCCAAATTACTGTTAAAATTCTGCCCAGGTCTATGGCACCCATAGCTCCACTGGGAATAAAATTAAAGTGCTAACAGATTCACAACTGAGTGACATCTTTTGTACTGGGTGGGATGGTTTGTGGTCATTTTCTACTTCCCATACTTTCAGCTTAAAAATACTATCTCTGTTCTGACAGAAATCATAAAAATGTCCTGTGGACATTATCCAATGAGACATTAAGACTCAATATCCTTTTGTTAAAGTGGTAATTATTAAGATTATTCATTGAAGATGTGTAATTTAAAAACCTAGAAGCAAATGCCTAGAATATCCACAGCTTGCCTGAACAACACACCCCTTAGACAGATGAAAGCTTTCTATCTAATAATGACAGCAAATAAAAATTGTCACAGCTGGGTTATCCCTGGCAGCAGAAGCATCTGAAGAGCTCTGGGATGCAATCATAGTGCTTGTATCTAGTCATCCATGCCCCTCAGTTTCTGCCATGCCAACAGAAAACATCTCCTGTCCCCATCCATAATTGGTGATGATGCCACTAGAATAAAACCTGGTATAATGGTCTTTTTCTAGTTGATTATTGGATGCTTCAATAATGGATGCTTCATAGATTTCCTAGGAATTTTCAGAGCAGTGTTACTGAGCAAGGCAGTGAGCTTATATCAGTCCAATTCTGATAAGGAACAATGATTTCAAAGTAACAGATATATGGTTTTATATGTTTCCATTATTTTCTACTGGTTAAGCACCCTTGTTGCTGGTTGAAAAAGGATTGATCTCTCTCACTAGAGAACCTCAACATCTGGTGAGTGCCTTGGATCTGTATGTATGTGCATGGATGTTAGAAGACTTCTGGAGAAAACCTTGAATTGAAGCACAAGGATTTGCATAGAGTGAATGCTTAATAATTAGTTTCTTAATAAATGAAAGAAAGCAGATCATACAAGTCTTGCCATATTTCTCTGAAGAAGGCCCTTTTATAATTTCCTATAAAACAATACTATGCTATCATTTTCATATGCCATAATTTATTGTCATTTACAATTGATGGAAATCCTCTGCTTTCAATTCTATGCCATTTCAATAAGAGCTACTACAAATATTTTTTAATCTCTTTTCTGACATCACCTCCCCCACTCTTAAGTCCTTTGCTTCAGCCAGTTAAAATCACTCACACTTTCATAGGTGTGCATCATGTTTTCCTTACTTTCTCCCTTTTTAGCTTTACTTTAACTTTAACTTTACTTCTTGGAATATCCCTCCATTCCATTTCACCAATCAAAATCTCATCCATCTTTTGAACCATAGTTCATGTTTTCTTTTCCACAATATTTTTCCTGATCATCACAGCTATATATGATTCCATGGTCATCTGCATTCCCATTTTACTTAATTTGTGCCCCTTGTGTAGCTATCATCAAGTGTGACCTTTCATTGTACATATTTCTGAGTGTATCTTAGTTCTTCCATTAGCATGTAAGATCATTGAGGGCAGGGATCCACAGAGATAATTGCAGTTGAGTGAGGAGAGACCATGCATGGGTGGCCATTTCTATCATAAAAGGATATTGATTCCTTATAGGAAATAAACTATCACTTGCCAATACCTTCTGCTTCCCACCATCCCATGACGTTTTCCTGAGTTTAATTCAGTTTTAGAACTTTTACTCCCAGATTTATTTCAAACCTTCTTCCTTAACCCTCTGAATTAATTACCTGTGTTTCCATTTGTTTAGTCCATGCCCTAAGTATATCATCTCCCCAGTCCTGTTAATTTGCTTACTTCTTAAACATATGAATTTTGTATTCTCTTTTTCTGCACCTTGTCCTACCTCCCTTAGGCATCCAGGACTCAATACCATGTCTTCATAACACTTTATCTCCCATTTGATATAGCTCCCTTGTGTATAGCATATTCAATGCTCAATAAAGATTTGATGCCTCCTCCTATTTTTGTATATTAATTAGCAAATTTGGAATTAATTTCAGTTGAAAACCCTAACCTGCTCACTCAAAAAGCAATTTAAAATTTCATTTGGTAGCAACTGAATGTTTTCATTAATCCCCAGTGCATTTTTCTTCTCGACTCTTCCTACCACAGTCTTCTCTCTTAAAAGGGAACTAGCAACCAGCTGGAAAAAATTAATTTTATGGTTTGAGAACAACACAATCAAAAGTACAATACGTATCAAAATATTTCTCCAGATATAAGAGGCTTTACATATCATGCAACCTGAAAAAAAATGAAGCACCACTATAAAATAATGTGAAAACAGAAGAGAGTAGATTGTTAGAAAATATAACTATGGTTGAAACATAGATATGAATATAGGTAGGGCTAAACTAAATATGGAAATAGATATAGATGTGAATATAAATATAGATTATAGCAGTTACCATTTATATATTGCTTTAAGATTTTCTAAATTCTGATATATATATTTTCTCATTTGATCCTTACAATTCTTGGAATTGGGTGGGAATTAATGCCTAGGTTACCCAGCCTATAAGATTTTGGAGGAAGATTTGAACTCAGGTTTTCCTAACTCTAAGTCTAGTGTTTTTATATGAATATAATAAGCTGGGGCAACTAGATTGCACAGTGGATAGAGCACCTGCCCTGGAATCAGGAGGACCTGAGTTCAAATCTGAACTCAGACATTTAATAATTACTTAGCTGAGTGACTCTGGGCAAATCATTTAACCCTATTGCTTTGCAAAACCAAAACAATATATAACTCTAGATAGTTATAACTAGAATCAGAGGTACAAAAATAATCAGTAAATTATTTACATATAGGTCAGGCCTTTAGCAAAGATTTGAAGAAGGAAGAATTTGTCCCTGGCTATTTCTAATCCCTTAACTTTTAGCACCTTTGGGTCTTGTAGACCTCCTTGTCTCATTCTCATTTTCTTTTCCAACTCTGCCCTCGGGCATTCTATTTTTGCAAGTAATAATTCATCTGAAGACTGGATATTCAGTAAGTGGGCCTAAACTCAAAAGACAGTTTTTCCACTTACTCTTAATAATTGCTTATTGGTTATATTTAAGAAGGGTTTTTTTTTTTGCTCAGGTATGTGTTGGATTAGAAGACCTCTGAAGCTTCTCAGAATGGATTCTGTGGATTTATGAAAATTTCTCTAGATAGTAACTTATACTGTGAACTTTTCCCATCACACTTCCCTTCTATCTGTACTTCAATTAATTGAGTTGCATTAAATTCAACATTTATTAAGTGCTTCCTATCAAAACATTTGTGGCCTTATTACTCTGGGGATCCTCACACCAATTTTTATTCACAATGGCAAGTCAGATATCCAAAGGATAGTTATGCCCTCCCACTTCTGAGTTTATAGGTGTACCCCTAAAAAGTTACTTCTGTTACTATTCTCTCAAGTTCTCTTTTTTGTATAATTCCTCAATATCAAAGACTATTTACAATTAGAATCTCTCATATCATTGATTGACCTAGCAATTAGCTCACCTACTCTAATGGCAATAACATCAATAAGAACAATAGGTAATATTTATACAGTGCTTACTATGTGTGTGGCAATATGCTAAGTGATTTACAATTATTCATTTGAACCAAATTCCCTGGGAGGAAGGTGATATATTATTGTTCACATTTTATAGATGAGAAAACTGAGCAGAACCGAAGTTAAATAACTTGCCCAGGAGCTAATAAGTGACTAAGACCAATTTGAATTCAGGTCTTTCTGACCTAGCGCACTATCCACTGGGCAATTATCCACTAATTTCTCCAAGTAACAGCAACTAATTTCACAGAGATTTACTGAAAAGATATGACAGAGGCCAAAAATACAAGAACATCTCCAAATCAGGGCACACTTTCCTCTTCATTTCAGGAGGATTAGGCTTAAATTTAAAGAAATTGTTGCAAAGAATTCAACCCACTGAATTTATTTCTGAATGCAGCATAGCAAATAGTCATTCACTTACTTCTAGGACATAGTATGTCACTAATTAATCTCATTTCTGGTTCTGGTTCAAGGAGATTGCTCCCTAAGGTTTTGTGGGTGCATTGTCCTTGGCTGCTAGAAAACTCTCCTATGGGTTCCAGGTCTTTGAACTCTAATGAGTTGATCTTTCCACCTTTTGTCAAAAGCATTCAAATGCTGAGAATTTCAGATACCTTTGCCAGTCAGCTTTGAGCATAGAGAACCCTTTAGTGCCCTTCAAATTGTATCAAGGTTACTATAGCTAAAACAGGGGTCTTTCATTAATTCAAACTCAATTACTAGGGAGGTGATAATCACCCCAGTACTCCACCTTGGTCAGACTATATTTGAAAAACTGTGTTCAGTCCTGGACACAAAATTTTAATTAGCAAAAGCTTTGATAAGCAGGACAGCATTCAGAAGAGGATGATTAGAATGGTGAAGGGGTGTGGAGTTATATGTTGAAGGAACTAGACATGCGTCAGATGTAGAAGAAAAGACAAGAAGAACATAAAAGGTTTTCAAATGGAAAAGGAATTAGTTGATTCTGGTTGTCCCTAAAGGTCAGAACTAGGAAATGATAGAATGTAAACAATTTAACTTTATTGAGTCCCTTATGATTTCTCTTTTATGCTGAAATTTTTTTTTGTTTCTCTTGAGTCTTGTGTTTGAATATCAATTTTTCACATTCAGCTCTAGTCTTAGCAGGAATTCTCTAAAGTAATGTATTGCAATAAATATCAATGCCTCCTCCAAATAATTAGTTTTTGCTCATTTTTGCTGAACAGACTCTTCTTGGTTATAATCCTAGTTCCCTTTCTTTTTTGTAATACCAACTTCCAAGTCCTCCACTTCTTTAAGGTGGAAACTGGTAAATGTAATTTGATCTTTACTATAGGTCCACAATTTGTTTCTGGATGCTTTTTATATTTCTTCCTTAATGTGGGAGTTCTAGAATTTGGACATAACATTTCTAAAAGTTTTCATACTAGCGCCTGGTTGGAAGTGATTTTAGGAAGTGGTTGGTAGATTCTTATAATTTCTATCTTAACCTCTGTTCCAGGATATCAGTCAATATCTTGAAATTAATGCATAGGCTCTTTTATCAATCATGTCTTTTTTTTCTTTTAAATTCATTTTTTTATTCTCACTTTGTACAAATGTTTTTTTTTACATTAATAAAATATTCTTGTTTACAAGTAAACAAAATACCCCTCCTCCTCCCCATGAATATAGATAGACTTGTTTGGGCGAAAAAAGTAAAGGGGAGAGGAAAAAAATTAAAATAAAAAAACAATAATAGTAATAATTGTAGGTATGGCCAGGTGGCGCAATGGACCAAGCAACAGCCCTGGAGCCATGAGCACCTGAGTCCACATCCAGCCTCGTAAACCCAACAATCACCCAGCCGTATGACATGCAAGCCACCCAATCCCCACTGCCTTGCAAAAACTAAAAAAAAAGAAAGAAAAAAAAGACCCAAAATAAAATAAAATAGTAATAATAGTAGGGGTGGCTGGGTGGCAGACAGAGCATTGGCCCTTGAGCCAGGAGCACCTGGGTCCAAATCTTGCCCCAGATACCCAAAGATCACCCCGCTATGTGGCCCCAGGCAGGCCATCCAGCCCTACTTGCCCCACACCATCCCCCAAATAATCATAACAAAAAATGTGCTTGAGTCTTTGTTCCAACACCAACAACTCTGTCATGGGTGGATCTCATTCTTTATGATAAGTCCATCACAAAAGTTATTTCCATATTTTTCCACCATTGCCATTGCTGATTGCAACTCCCTCCTTTCTTATTTCTCCACTACCATGTACTCTATTTTCTCTCTCCTTTCACTATGACTCTGCTGTAGGGTAGCTGAGTGGCGCAGCAGACAGATCCCTGGTCCCGGGGCCAAGAAGCCCTGAGCCCCCCTACCACCCCTTAGGCCCAGAATCCACCTGGCCCTGTGGTCCTGGGCAGGCCTTCCATTCCCAGCCCCTTGCAAGAAGTAAGAAAGAAAATGTGTTATATCTGGCCATTCTCCCCCCATGGTCCATCCTCTCCTCCTTTATTCACATCCCCACCCCTTCCCCCTGCTCCCCCCCTCCTTCTTACTCCAGTTGTCTACACCCCATTGAGTATATTTTCTGTTTCCTCTCCTAGCCATCTCTGATGAGAGCAAAGTTTCACTCATTCCCCTTTGCCTCCCCCCTTCCGTATCATTGCAATAGCTCATTGTAATAAAAAAAAATATTATGTGAAATATCTTGGACTATTCCCCCTCTCCTTTTTCTTTCTCCCATTCCATTTCCCTTTTTTTCTATTGACTCCATTTTTACACCATATTTTATCTTCAAATTCAGCTTTCTCCTGTGCTTCAACTATAAAAGCTCTCTCTACCTGCTCTATTAACTGAGAAGGTTCATATGAGTATTATCAGTGTCATTTTTCTATGCAGGAATTCATGCAGTTCATCCTCATTAAGTCCCTCATATTTCTCCCCTCTCCTCCAATCTCCATGCTTCACCTGAGTCCTGTATCTGAAGATCAAACCTTCTGTTCATCTCTGGCCATTCCAAAAGGAACCTTTGAAATTCCCCTGGTTCATTGAAAGTCCATCTTTTTCCCTGGAAGAGGACATTCAGCCTTGCTGGGTAGTTCATTCTTGGCTGCATTCTAAGCTCTCTTGCCTTCTGGTATATTGTATTCCAAGCCCTACGAGCTTCTAATGTAGCTGCTGCTAAATCCTGTGTGATCCTGACTGCAGCTCCACAATATTTGAATTGTGTCCTTCTGGCTGCTTGTAATATTTTCTCTTTGACTTGGGAGTTCTGGAACTTGGCTATAATATTCCTAGGGGTTGGTTTTTTGGGACCTCTTTCTCTGGGGGATTGGTGGATTCTCTCCATTGCTATTTTGCCCTCTGCTTCTAGAACATCAGGGCAATTTTCCTGTAGTAATTCTTTGAAAATGATGTCAAGGCTCTTTTCCTGATCATGACTTTCAGGTATTCCAATAATTTTTAAATTATCTTTCCTAAGTCTGTTTTCCATATCAGTTGTTTTTTCAATGAGATATTTCACATTTTCTTCTAATTTTTCATTTTTTTGGTTTTGAAGTATTGATTCCTGATTTTTGTTAAATTCATCAATCTCCCTGAATTCTATTCTTTGTCTGAAGGATTTGTTCTCAGAGAGTTTTCTTATCTCTTTTTCCATCTGGCCAATTTTGCTTTTTAAAGCATTCTTCTCCTCAATAACTTTTTGAACTGTTCTATCCATTTGACCTAAGCTGGTTTTTAGCATGCTATTTTCTTCAGAATTTTTTTGGATTTCCGTGACTAAGCTGCTGACTTCATTTTCATGTTTTTCCTGCATCTCTCTCCTTTCTTTTCCCAGTTTTTCTTCCAACTCCCTCATTTGATTTTCAAAGTCTTTTTTGAGCTCTATCATAGCCTGAGCCCAATTTCTGTTTTTCTTGGAGTCTTTAGATGCAGGAGCTTGTGCTTCCTCATCTTCAGACTGAGTATTTTGGTCCTTCTTGGGCTCATTTGCAAAATATTTCTCAATAGTCTTCTTTTTGTTTCTCTGCTTGCTCATTTTCCCAGCTTGGGCCTGGTTTGGGGTGTTTCTTGAGCTTTTGGGACACTCCCACAAAGGTCTCAGTGTGTGAGGCTCTGTCCTCCCTCCTGGTCTGTGAATGACCATAAGCGCCCCCCTCTACCAAGGGGCTGATGGGGGGGGCGCTGCTGTTCTATGGGGGGGCCTAGACTGTGGTAAGGATCTGAATAGTCCTGTTTCAGGGGCAAAGGACAGAGCTAGGCGGTCTCTCTTCACTCCCATCCCTCAGCTCCATGGGCTCATGCCCTGGGGGCTCCTGCTTACCGGCTCCACCTGCTTCTGTTTCCTGGATCAGGGCTGGGGAAAGAAGATGCTGCTTGCTGTGTGCCCTGAGAGCTGGGCTCCATGTGCTCACTCTGGCAGAGGTCCCCCGCTGTTCCCCCACTCTGTGCCTGGTGCTCCTCAGGGTGCAGCTCAGGAGACTCCCCGCTGCTGTGAGCTGAGACCCCCAGCACCCTAGGGCTGCCTCTGGGAGGCTGAGGTTCTTTGGCTCTGGTGGGCCACCCCTCTGGTGGGCCGCCTCTCCGACCCCGGGGAGCAGAGCCTTTCTGCTCTTTTCCAGGTTACCTTGAGTAGGAGAACTGCCTCACTGGGTCCCTTTGTGGGTTCTGTCTCTCGAAAGTTTAGTTAGAGTCCTTAGCTGATGAATTTTATCAGAGAGCTCCTAAGACTCGATCCCTTCTTGTCCTCAATCATGTCTTTCAAGTGGTTCAGCAATTATGAAATTACATTTTCTTGATCAGTTCTCTGATTCTAATTTTTAAGGAATTCTTTTCATATTATAAAGTAGCAATCATCAAAACTATCTGATATTGGCTAAGAAATAGAGGGATGGATCAGTGAAATATATTTAGCACATAAAACATAGTAGTAAAAGATTAGAATAATCTACTATTTGATAAACCACAAAACCCCAGCTTCTGAGATAAGAACTCACTATTTGACAAAAAATGCTGGGAAAACTGGAAAACAGTGTGGCAGAAACTAGGCATAGACCAACATCTCACACCATATACTAGGAATAAGGTCAAAATAGTTTAGACATAAATTATTTAGACATAAAAGGTGTTATATAATGTCATAGAACACTATTGTTCTGTTAGAAACTAGGAGGGATGGGAATTCAGGCAAGCCTGGAAGGATTTGCATGTACTGATGTTGAGCGAGATGAGCAGAACCAGAAGAACATTGTACACCCTAACAGCAACATGTGGGTGATGATCAACCTTATTGGACTTCTCATTCCATCAGTGCTACAATCAGGCACAATTCTGGGCTATCTGAGATGGAGAATGCCATCTATATCCAGAGAAAGAATTGTGGAGTTTGAACAAAGACCAAAGACTATTACTTTTAATTTTTTTTTAAAAAATTATCTTATTATGTAATCTCTTACTTAAGGATATGATTTCTCTCTCATCACATTCACTTAGATCACCTTATACCAGGGAATCAATGTAAAGACTGTCTTCTGTGAGGGGTGGGGGAAGGAAAGTGAGATTCCAGGGAAAACTGTAAAACTCAAAATAAATAAAATATTTCTTTTATTTAAAAAAAAGGTGTTACATAAGTAAATGAAGAAAGTGAGAAATGTTTTACCTCTCAGATCAGTGGAGAGGAGAAGAATTTATGACCACTTTAGAGATAGAGAACATTATGAAATGCAAAATCGATAATTTTGATTACATTAGATTAAAATATTTATACACAAACAGAAGCAAAACAACTAAGATTAGAAGGAAAGCAGAAAGCTGGGAAACAATTTTTACAGCCAGTGTTTCTGATAAAGGACTCACTTCTCAAATATATAGGGAATTCAGTCAAATTAAGAATACAAGGACTTCCGGCCAAGATGGCAGAGAGAAGACAAGGCACAGTTCTAAAGTCTCCTGATCTTTCCCCATCTATCATATGAAACATACCTCTTAAAAGAAATCCAAACCACAAAACCCAGAAAGAAAAGACAGGAGAAAGAACATCTACCTCAGGATTTGTCTACCTCAGCAGCACTGGATGAATTAGAGCTGGTGAGTCTGAGTGCAGAGGGCAGATCAACCCCAGATCAGCCAGATTAGCAGCTGAATTGGAGCCGGGAGTCTGAGGGTCCCTGACCCGGACCTGCTGGATCAGGGGTGGAACTAGATGGCGGGGTCTTGAGTCAACTAGGGAGCAGGGGTGTGCTGACCCTCTGGAGCTTTCCAACAGGGCTGGGGGGAGAGCTATAGTTGCAGGATAGCTGCAGACACACCATCCCTGGGTTCCTCTGGTCTGAGGAAATCTGAGTCCATGCCTCTATTGCTGCTGAGGCCTCTTACCAAAACAAACAATAGCAGACTACTTCTGCCTCAGGAACAGGTGTGTGAGCAGAAGAACCAGCCCAGCTGACAATCAAGAGAGGAATGACCTCAGGCTGGGCAAAGCCCACCATTGATTGAAGGCAAAAGACTCATTAGCTCCAACTCCTCCCTTCAAGCTAAGGGAGAAGACCTCAATCAAGCTCACAGGCACTCCAGAGAAAGCAACCAGCACCTCCTAATGGCCATCCAGAGGAATTTAACTCAGTGAGTAAAGCCTCTAGCGATCCCAAGCACCTGTGAACCAACCCCTTCCCAACTCAAGGCCTTAGCAAAATGAAGAAGGGTCAGCAGAAAGGTGGATCCATAGAAAAATCCTTGGAATGGACTGACCCTAACTCAGAGAGACCTAGAACCTGTGAGGAGAATATGAACTGGTCTTCAACACAGAAAGACTTCCTTGAAGAAATAAGGAAGGAGTTTAAAAATCAACTGGAAAACTTGGGAAAGACAATACCTTGCAAAAAGAAAACGAATCCTTAAAAAAATACAATTGACAAATACAAAATAACAATAAATCTCTCAGATAATCAATTGGACAAATACAAAATGAGAATAATTCTCTCAGATCCTCAATTGGTCAAATGGAAACCTCTTTCAAAAGTATAATGGACCAATTGTAAAAGGAGATGCATAAAGTTAATGAAGAAAACTCCTCTCTAAAAAAAGAATGGAGTGTGCAGAAACTAATGACTCCATGAGACAGCAAGAGCCAGTTAAACAAAATAAAAAAATAGGAAAAATAGAAGAAAATGTAAAATACCTCATCAGCAAAACCACTGACCTTGAGAACAGATCGAGGAGGGCCATCCTGAAAATTATTGGACTTCCTGAGAACATTGAAGAGAAAAAAATGCCTGGACTTAATATTACAGGATCTAGTGATGGAAAATTGCCCTGATATCATGGAACCAGAGGGCAAAGTAGATATTGAAAGAATACATGGTTCCCCTCCAGAAAAAGATCCTAAAATTAAAACACCAAGGAATGTTGTGGCCAAATTCCAGAACTATCAGATAAAAGAGAAAATATTGCAAGCATCCAGAAAGAAACAATTTAAATATCAAGGAGCCACAGTAAGGATTACACAGGACCTGGCTGCATCAACATTAAGGGATCAAAAGGCCTGGAAAGAAATATTTCGAAGAGCAAGAGAGTTTGGAATGCAGCCAAGAATCCACTATCTTGCAAAGCTGAGCCTTCACTTCCAGGGGAAAAAGATGGACATTTAGCGAAATAGAAGTATTCCAAAAATTCCTGATGAAAAAAAACCACAGCTAAATAGAATATTTAGCCATCAAACAGGAGGTTCAAGAGACACATGAAAAGGTTAAAAAAGGTGGGGAATGGTTAAAAAAAAGTTGAAACTGGCTATATTCCTGCATGAGGAAAAAAATTCTCATAAATCTTGAGAATGGTAACTCTAGCAGAGAGAATATACCTAGCCAGAAGTGATGGACATTCATGACCTATCCAATGGGATGTAACTGGCTTTAACCCCACTTGGGAGAAAGACTCTAATAACTCTCAAGAATTATAACACTATTAGATAGAATGTACATAGCTAGAAGTGACAGATACTCAGAATTTTCTATGACTCAGGTAAAATGATATAAAAAACACTACCTCCTTAAAAAGGGGGACAGGAAAGAGACAAGAGGAGGGAAGGGATCGAATGGGGGTAAATCTCATTACACTAAGAGATACAAAAGACCTATGGTAATAGAGGGGAAGAAGGGAGGAGATGAGAAATACCTGAATCTTCTTCTCATCAGACTTGGCTTAAAGTCAACTTATACATACTAAGGTAACTTTAAAAAGATCTAACCTTACAAGGATTAAAAGGGGAGGGGGGACAGAGAAAGGGAAGGGGAGTGAGGGAAAAATGGGAAATAACAAAAGGAAGGGAAGAGAAAAGGGAAAAAGGGAAAGGGGAAAGAAAGGGGAGGGTGTGATATAGGAGGGCAAATACACTGAGGGGGGTGGTATTCAGAAACAAAATACTGGGGAATATAGATAAAGGGGGAGAAAGGGGGGACAAACAGAGGGAAGATAGCACAGAGGGCAATAAAGAATTAGTAATCATAACATTGAATGTGAAGGGGATGAACTCTCCCTTAAAACATAAGCGAATAGCAGAGTGGATTAAAAACCACAATCCAACCATATGCTGCTTACAAGAAACTCATTTGAAGCAGAGAGATACACATAGAGTAAATGTAAAACGTCGGACCAAAATATATTTTGCTTCACCTGAAGTAAAAAGAGCAGGGGTAGCAATCCCTATCTCAGACAAAGCAGCAGCAAAAATAGATAGCATTAAAAGAGATAAGGAAGGAAACTTTATCCTCCTAAAAGCTACCATAGACAATAAAGCTATTTCAATATTGAATATATATGCACCCAATGGGACAGCATCCAAATTCTTAGAGGAGAAGCTGAAAGAACTACAGGAAGACATAGACAGCAAAACTCTACTAGTGGGAGACCTCAACCTCCCACTCTCAGATCTACATAAATCAAACTATAAAATAAACAAGAAAGAAGTTAAAGAGGTAAATAAATTGTTAGAAAAACTAGATAGGGTAGACTTACCTTATGGAGGAAACTGAATGGAGATAGAAAGGAATATACCTTTTTCTCTGCAGTACATGGAATTTATACAAAAATTGACCATGTACTAGGACATAAACACCTAATGATCAACTGCAGAAAGGCAGAAATAGTGAATACATCTTTCTCAGATCACAATGCAATAAAAGTCATATGCAATATTGGGCCAAGGAGATATAGACCCAGAACCAATTGGAAACTAAATAACCTCATTTTAAAGAATGAGTGGACCAAAAAACAAATTAAAGAAAGAATTAACCATTTTATACTAGATAATGATAATAATGAAACAACATACCAAAACCTATGGGATTCACTCAAGCAGCTCTCGGGGGATATATTATAGCTTTGAATGCTTCCATGAATAAATTGGAGAAAGATGAAATCAATGAACTAAACATACAACTAAAAAATTAAAGAAAGAACAAATCAAAAATCCCCAATTAAATACCAAATTAGAAATTCTAAAAATTAAAGGAGAAATTCATAAAATCAAAAGCAAAAAAAACTATTGAATTAATAACTAAAGCCAAAAGTTGGTATTATGAAAAAAACAATAAAATTGATAAACCCCTGATCAATTTGATTAAAAAAAAAAGAAAGAAGAAAACCAAATTTCTAGTATCATAAATGAAAAAGGTGAACTCACCACCAATGAGGAGGAAATTAAATAAATAATCCAAAATTATTTTGCCCAACTCTATGCCAATAAATTTGATAATCTAAGTGAAATGGATGAATATTTACAAAGATATAAATTGGCCAGCTTAAGTGAAGAGGAGATTAAATAACTAAGCACCCCTATCTGAAAAAAAGAA
The DNA here is from genome assembly GCF_037893015.1 of Macrotis lagotis. Classification (NCBI taxonomy): domain Eukaryota; kingdom Metazoa; phylum Chordata; class Mammalia; order Peramelemorphia; family Peramelidae; genus Macrotis; species Macrotis lagotis. Next base: position 149,941,168 of record NC_133659.1, on the reverse strand, counting down.
ATTCAACATGTCATCATTGAACTCCCCAAGAAAAAATCTCCAGGGCCTGATGGATTCACAAGTGAATTCTACCAAACATTTAAGGAACAATTGGTTCCAATTCTATATAAACTCTTTGGGAAAATAGGGAAAGATGCAACTCTGCCTAACTCTTTCTATGAAACCAATATGGTGCTGTTACCTAAACCAGGAAGAGTTAAAACAGAGAAAGAAAATTACAGACCTATTTCCTTGATGAATATAGATGCAAATATCTTAAATAAAATTGTAGCAAAACGATTACAAGTTATCACTAGGATAATACATTATGATCAAGTAGGATTTATTCCAGGAATGCAGGGTTAGTTCAATATTAGGAAAACTGCTAGTATTCTCAATTATATCAACAACAAACCTATCAGAAATAATATGATCATATCAATAGTATGATCAATAATATGATCAATCAAAAATGCTTTTGACAAAGTACAGCATCCATTCCTCTTAAAAACACTAGAGAGTGTAAGAATAAATGGACTGTTCCTTAAAATAAAGAGCAGTATCTATCTGAAACCATCAACAAGCATTATATTCAATGGGGAGAGGCTAGAGGCACTCCCAATAAGATCAGGGGTGAAACAAGGGTGCTCATTATCACCATTACTATTCAATATTGTATTAGAAATGCTAGCATCAGCAATTAGAGAAGAAAAAGAAACTGAAGGAATTAGAATTGGGAAGGAAGAGACAAAACTCTCACTCTTTGCAGATGACATGATGGTCTACCTAGATAATCCCAAGAAATCATCCAAAAAAACTACTGGAAACAATTAGCAATTTTAGCAAAGTTGCAGGTTATAAAATAAACCCTCATAAGTCCTCAACTTTTCTATATATGTCTACCAAGATACAGGAGGAAGATCTAGGAAGAGAAATCCCATTCAAAGTAACCTCAGACAATATAAAATACCTGGGAGTCTATTTGCCAAGACAGACTCAGAAACTTTTTGAAAACAATTATAAAACACTTCTCACACAAATTAAATCAGATTTAAATAACTAGGCAAATATCAACTGCTCATGGATAGGGAGAGCTAATATAATAAAAATGACAATTCTACCAAAACTAAACTACCTGTTTAGTGTCCTACCAATCAAATTCCAAAAAATTACTTTAATGAGTTAGAAAAAGTTGTAAGTAAATTCATATGGAGAAATAAAAAGTCAAGAATTTCCAGGAGCTTAATGAAAAAAAAAGTACAAAAGAAGGTGGCTTAGCCCTACCTGATCTAAAATTATATTATGAAGCATCAATCATCAAAACTGTTTGGTACTGGCTAAGAAATAGAGTGGTGGACCAGTGGAATAGAGTAGGTGCAAAAGCAGATGATTATAGTAATCTGCTGTTTGATAAACAGAAAGAGTCCAGCTATTGGGATAAAAACTCCCTCTTTGATAAAAACTGCTGGGTAATTGGAAGTTAGTATGGAAGAAAGTTAGATTAGACCAAGACCTAACACCCTTTACCAAGATCCAAATGGTTACAGGATTTAGACATAAAAAACAATACTATAAGCAAATTAGAAGATCAAGGACTAGTTTACCTGTCAGATCTATGGAAAGGGGAGCAGTTTATGACTAAGGAAGAGATGGAGAACATCACCAAAAATCAACTAGATGATTCGATTACATTAAATTAAAAAGCTCTTGCACAGATAAAACCAATATAACCAAGATCAAAAGAAATGTACTAAATTGGGAAACAATCTTTGCAACTAATGATTCTGGCAAAGGACTCATTTCTAAAATATACAGAGAACTGAGTCATTTTTAAAACAAAAACCCATTCCCCAATTGACAAATGGTCAAAGGATATGCAAAGGTAATTTACAGATGAGATCAAAGCAATCCTTAGCCATATGAAAAATTGCTCTAAATCATTAATTATTAGAGAAATGCAAATTAAAACTTCTCTGAGGTACCACCTCACACCTCTCAGATTGTCCAATATGTCCAGAAAGTATAATGATCATTGTTGGAAGGCTTGTGGGAAATCTCAGACACTATTACACTGTTGGTGGAGCTGTGAACTCATCCAAACTCTCTGGAGAGCTATTTGGAACTATGCCCAAAGGGCAACCAAAATGTGCATACCCTTTGATCCAGCAATACTACTACCGGGTCTATACCCTGAAGATATGATGAAAAAACGGTAAAAATATCACTTGTACAAAAATATTTATAGCAGCTCTGTTTGTGGTGGCAAAGAATTGGAAATCCAGTAAATGTCCTTCAGTTGGGGAATGGCTTAGCAAACTGTGGTATATGTATGTCATGGAACACTATTGTTGTATTAGAAACCAGGAGGGATGGGATTTCAAGGAAGCCTGGAGGGATTTGCATGAATTGATGCTGAGTGAGATGAGCAGAACCAGAAGAACACTGTATACCCTAGCAGCAACTTGGGGGTGATGTTCAACCCTGAAGGACTTGCTCATTCCATTAGTGCAACAACTGGGAACAATTTTGGGCTGTCTGCAAAGGAGAGTGCCATCTATATCCAGATAAAGAACCGTGGAGTTTGAACAAAAAAAAATATAAGAATACAAGTTATTCCCCAATTGACCAATGCTCAAAGGATATAAATAGGCGGTTTTCAGATGAAGAAATTAAAGCTATCAATAACATATGAAAAAATACTCTAAATCACTATTAATTAAATATGCAAATGAAAAGATCGCTGGCTAATAAAATAGATAATGAAAATTATAAATATTGGAGAAGATGTAGGAAAATTGGAACATTAATGCATTCTTTTTTATTTTTTGGTTTTTATAAGGCAGTGGGGTTAAGTGACTTGCCCAAGGTTATACAGCTAAGTAATTATTAAGTATCTGAGGTCAAATTTGAACTCAGGTCCTCCTAACTCCAGTCCTGGTACTCTATCTATTGCACCACCTAGCTGTCCTTATTTTAATGCCTTCTTAGTGGAGTTTTAAACTGATCCAACCATTCTGGAGAGCAACTTGGAGTCATGCCAAAAGTGCTATCAAACTGGGCATACGCTTTTATCCAGTAATACCACTACTGGGCCTGTATTCCTAAAAGATTATAAAAAAAAAAACCTACATGTACAAAAATGTTTACAGCAAATCTTTTTGTATTGGCCAAGAATTGCAAAATAAAGGATGTTCATCAATTGGGAAATGATGGTACAAGCTGTGATATAGAAATGTAATAGATATGCTCTAAAAAATGATGATACAACAGAATTAAGAAAAATCTGAAAGGTCTTACATGAACTGATAGTGAGTGAAGTGAATAGATCCAGGAAAACATTATACACAGTAAAAATAATACTGTGTGATGATCATCTTTGAGAGACTTAGCTCTTCTTGGTAATACAATGATCCAAGACAATTCCATAAGACTTATGAGGGAAAATGGTGTCCACATTCAGAAAAAAAAGAATAGTGTCTGAATACTACTCAAAGCTCACTATTTTCACTTTTGCTTGTTTGATTTTTTCTTTTCTTTTTCAAGGTAAGTTCTTTTCTTCAATAAATTTTTATTATATTAGCCAATCTGATAGATGTGAGGTGATACCTCATACTTCTTTTAAATTTCATCTTTCTAATTAAAAGTGATTAGAGCATTTTTTCATGACTATTGATAACTTTAATTTCATCTGAAAACTGCCTATTCTTATCTTTTGATCATTTATCAATTGGGAATGACATTTATTCTTATAAATTTGATTCAATTCTCAGCCCTTTTACCAAGCTGTTGACTCTCATCTCATAATTTTCTTCCATAATTCTCATTTATTTTCTTAATTTTTCCTCTACCTCTCTTAGTTAATTTTTAAAATCCGTTTTACCATCTTTCAGGAGTTTTTTTTCGGACTTGTTTCTAATTAATGTTCTTTGAGGCTTTGTTTGCAACTATTTTGTCACTGATGTCTTTTTCTAAATTTGTATTTTTATCTTCTCTGATACCACAATAGCATTTAATAGCCATGTTCTTTTCAGATTTTTTTTTGCTTTATTTTTTCAATTTTTTTAAGCTTTTTACTTTTAATTTAAAATTGGACTCTCCTCCAAGGGTAGAGGGAGAACTGTCCCAAGTTTCAAGATTTTTGTGCTTCTACTTTCAGAACTAGTTCTGGGAGACTGTAAATCTTTGGTGCATACAAGGTGGTATGATACAAGAAGAGGGTTGATCACAACTTGCCTGGATTGTGCTCTGTTCTTTACTTATGAAGGTACCTTATTTATCTGCAATCAAAAGTACTAGTGTTTTTCTTGGCCCTGTGTGACCAATCTCTTGCTCTAATATAACTATTCACACTAGTGTTTCTGCTCTGGAGGTAGTATCTCAGAAATGTTTTAATATATATTCTTCTAGTCACTAGTATGACTTTTTTTTCATGTGACTAAAATTTTGGCTTTCTCTAAAATCTGCCTGCTCATATCTGTTGATCATTCATCAATTGAGTATTGGTTTGTATGTTTATAAATTTGACTTAGCTCCTTAATTGAGAAATTTGAGGCCTTTATCAGAAAAACTTGTTGTAAATAAAAATTTTCCCCATCTCCTGTTTTCCTTTTCATCTTAGCTGAGTTGGTTTTGTTTTTGCAACAGGTAAAATTTCCCATACTTACTGCCCTTATTTGCTTATAATATCACCCTTTCCATAAGTTTTTTAATGGCAGGAACTATGGCTTGCCCTTCATTTGCATATCCTTTTTAAATGAAGATACTTAATTATTTCCTGTTAATTGATTGATTTGAAAAATTAGTATTTTGTAGTATAAACAATGAGCTTAGAGTTGAGACTTAGATTTTAATGTTGACCCATGTCCTTAGGCAATTTTCCAGGCCTCGGTTTCCTCATCTATCAAATCTGTATAATAATATTTTCACTGTATACTTCCAGGCCTCAATTTCCTCATCTATCAAATCTGAATAATAATATTTTCACTGTATATTTCATAGGTGTGTTGTGAGGAAAAATACTTTGTCAACTAAAATGTATAATATGAATGTGAGTTATTGCTAAATCTTCTATTTATCCATCCCTTTCTAATTATGCATTTGAGCAACAACTGGGTTAAGTTATTAACAAATGTTTTAAAAGATTGAATCGGGTTAGAGTCAATCCAATAAGCATTCATTAAGTGCCTACTCTGTGCTTCATATTGTGCTAGGTATTTGGGACTTAAAGGCAAAACTTTTGCTTTTGAGGGGCTTATATTCTACTGAAAAGAAAATGCACATAGCTCAGTAGATAAATCTTTTAAAATATATAAAAACTAAGTTAAAACAAAATACCTGTTCCAGAAGAAGGGTTTCAGGAAGAATATAGTAACTAGAAAGACTAAAAAAGGAGGGGAAGATCCAAAAAAGAATTCTTGTAGAAAGTGATGCTTGAATTGTTTTTTGAAGAAAGGGATTCCAAAAGGTAGAAAGGAAGATGGAGAATATTCTCTATTTGCATTTGACCCTTTGACCCTAGTTGCCTTCATCTTATAGCGAACCCAGATAATCTACTTTGGCAGTAGGTTTTTTTTTCTTTTCCAAGGTCATAGCTTATGTAGAAACATGGAAGTAGAAATGAAATACCATGTGTGGAGAATCAGAAGTAGACAGTGACTGATAAAACAATTTCTTCTTAATTGATTTCTAGCCTAAAGTGGATTTAACTTTCAGCATCTCAACATTCAGGTGGATCATATTACAAATGATACTATGGTTTTGCTCTGTGTGAACTGCATGCTAAAAATTCCGAGTAATTGAAATGAAAGAAATAAGCTCACAAATTATTCACAAGTGCTCTTCAAGAGCTTCTTTCAACCTCAGATTAGCTAATTCTTCCATTAGCAACCCAGGTTCAAACCAAAGTGTTTCTTGTTCCTTAAGTCTATAATTACATACCTCACCAAGCATTTGATATGTTTTGAGAAATGCAAGGTGAGCAAATTCTAAAAAATCTATTTCCTCCTTTTATTTCCAGATTTTGCTTTTAGTCTTCATTATTTTTCTTAGAAATTGATGCAGGTTTTCTTCCTTTGTATTGAATTTTTAATTGATTAAACTAAATTCAATTACATTTAAATTCAATTAATTAATAAGTTTATACCACTCACAAGATACTTTAGGGGCAAAAAAATGTAAAAAAGGTCATGTTTCAGTGAAAAGAGAAATGAATTTGAAGCCAAAGATTCTGGATTCAAATCTTGCCACTGTGACTTACTACCTGAATGTCTCCTCTGAACCTCAGTTTCTTTGTGTGTCAAATAAGGGGCTAGATCAGATGACCCTAGTGATCCTATCTAGCTCTAAATCCATATTCCTGTAAGATATGGAGCTTATAGTCTAGCAAAGGAAGCTAAGACAGGTATAAGAGAGATCCAAGCAAAGTTTTTCAGAGGAAGCAGGGATCATGTGAGTAGCTTAGTAAACCTATTATAAATATTACTGGAAAATAATTTTAAAATTCATGCTAGGTTATTTCATCTTTCAAATTTTTATGAAGAACAATATTTCTATATGGATGCTAATCAGTTAATACCCTAAATTCTGCTGTAGGAAATAGACTGATCACTTTTGTGACAAGATGCTAATGAATTATATAATTGAGAAAAGAGAAGAAGGTGTTGAAATCAGAGATCAATTGGATGAAATAGCCCTTTGAAAATAAAATAAAATATCTCTCATTATTACAATCTACTCTCAACATTCATATTTCATATATTAGGTTCACAATACAATTTATCCTTCCTTCACTATGATCACTGCTGTCAAGGTTTCCTTAGCCTCAGAAAAATCAAACTATTCTGTCTTTCCTTTATATGAAGGATCTGTGACTAAGGTATAAGTATTCTATTGTTTTTCCAGGGGTAGGACATTTATATACACATCCATCTCTAATCTCTTATGTCAACCCTTCTCAGAATTTCAGAGGCAGCTGACCCTAGTTAGCTGTGTGGGAAGAAGTCTTGGAACAGAGCAAATCTGAATGTAAATTGAATCTAAGACCTTGATCTCATTAATACCAGATATCTATAAAGCCAAGTCTGGTTGGCTTGTAGGCAAGCAATAATATCTACAGCAATATAATTATAGTTATCATGTATAAATTATCTTAATGCCTGCAATACATTTTTATTTGAATTTAAAAAACTTTTTTGTCATATTTCTAGATTTATAATTTCATTGGTATAGGGAACTTCCTAGTGTGAAATTCCCTTCACCTAGACAGATAGGTACATAATCTATAAATTAGGATTTTAGAGAGTTGCCTGAGGAACAGAAAAGTTCAATGACTTGACCATGATGACAAAGTTGGTTATGTGGAAGAGATAGGTTTCCAATTCAGATCTTTTTGCTTTTAAGGTTAGTTCTGGGCAGCTAGGTGGCTCAGTGGATAGAGCACTGACCCTGGAGTCAGGAAAACCTGAGTTCAAATCCAGACTCAGACATTTAATAATAATTGCCTAGTTGTGTGAACTTGGGTAAATCACTTAATCCTTCTGCCTTGAATTTTTTTAAAAAAAGACTAGTCCTTGCTACCCTATACTAGGCAGTTTCTCTTATGAATGAGGAAATCAAGGCAGAGACCCAGATAGAAAATCAAAGATAGAATATGCCCTGATCAAATGAAGTCTTTCTTTTTTTTTGCAAGGCAGTGGGATTAAGTGGCTTGCCTAAGGCTACACAGCTGGGTAATTATTAAGTGTCTGAGGCCAGATTTGAACCCAAGTATTCCTGATTCCAGGGCCAGTGCTCTATCCACTGTGTCACCTAGCTGCCCCAAATGGAGTCTTTCTAAATACCAGGGCAACAGTCATGAAATTAGAACAAAATGCCTCACTATATAATGCTTGAGTTTAAGTTGCTAAAGCAATTGTCTGAACAAAGAAGCATCAATTCCTTCATCAGATTTTGATAAAAGTACTATAACTTTTCATAGGCTGTTAGATGAAAGTAGTACATTTTTTAGACAGTTGCCTTGGTATTGCTTCCACTACAGGAGTTAAACTAAATCAATATTATACAATTACCTGCTCCACCAATTCCAGTAGCCTATCCTTTGATAATTGAAATATTTCAAGTGGCATAGCAGCCTTTAGAGTGATAAGATTTCTAGGAATTAGAAGGCATCACCAAGTGTCAACTATTTCTAGAATGAATAGAGCTGTCAAAGGTATGACTTCCTAGACACATGCAGTCTGAAATCTTTTCCAATGCAGACCAAACCAAATTAAAACACGCAGTGATAGGAACTGGGAAGGGCCCTACATTTCCACTTTCCTCAGAAAAAAGGATCACTTTTGTCATTTTTGGGGGGAAGGAGGACCTAACACTCTATATTCAAGATTTGTCCCCTTCCACATCTTCCACAATGAGCACACATAGCAAATAACAAAATAAATTCATTGATCCAAATCAAGGGACTCTCCATTGGGAGTGAGATAAAGCTTCAATCAAGAAATGGTCCATGCTCTCATCTAAGGGGTAACTCTCCAGGTCTCTAGAGTAGCACACCAAGGTGTGATATATAGACATGATAGAGACTTATGTATTCCCGGAGTCTTTTCCTTCAGGAACTGGAAATGAGATTGGCATCTTCCATTTCTCTCTGAAAAGTACAAAGTAGACTAGTGATTGGTGAATCCAATTTGAAAAATCCTCAAAAAGGGCCTAGCTGAGAATTGAACCTCTTGTCTCCCTCCAACTCCTTCTCACTCTTCCTGCAGGGCAGGACCTTCATCTCCACAAATTAGAGAGACTCATATCAATGAACTTTGAGAGAGGGGTTATAAATGTATTGAGAAATATTTAGTAAAATAAATAAAAATAGAATAGAAATAACATTGCATTTTAAAACTAAATTTCCTAACTAGTCCTACCCCCATAGTCATCTTGCGCTTGGAAAGAGCTCAGAGACACCATGCTGTTCATTTTACACATGACAATCAAACAGTCCAGTCCCTGGGGGGTGGGGGGCTACCAGTCCTCAAATACCAGAGGACAGGGTAGCAGCAACTCATCATTCCTCTTCCTATGCTAGAGCATATACTCATCATCAAGCTGCCATGGGGGGTTGCTAGAATGTTTCCCCTGTGCTTAGTGCATGATGGCCCTTTGCTAGTCCATTCCAGCTATCTGCAAGGGATGCACCTTGCCAAGAGATAAGTGTGACCCTCGGGACAAGGATATTTTCTAACAAAACTCCCAGAGACACAGAGAGAGAATATATGGGTTACTATGAAGCTGATAAGAATTCAAGGACTGATAAGTGATACCTGGTATACAGAGGTGGTGGGGAGTCCCTCTGCACTTCCCAATTTAGTATTTACTTAGCTATGTACCATTTTGCTTCCCCCAGGAGAATTTAAACTGCTTGGGGATAAGAATTGTTTTCCTTTTTTGTGTCTCTCAGGACCTAGCACAGTTTCTTGAATGCTTAAAAAATTGAATTAAAAAAATCCAAGTCAATATGCAGCTCATAGAAATTTATTTGGTTTAGTGATCATCTTTCTTTTTGAATGTGATCTCTGATCTTGAACAAAAGTTACTACTGTTTTGAAAACAAAAGTTTTTCTTTGAAAAATTATTTTCCAACTTGAATGACTCTAACTTTGAACCTCTATTGCTGTTTGTCTCATCTATTCTTCAAGCTCAGTTCAAAAGTCATTTCTGAATGAAATCTTGCGATTTCCTAAGTTTGTAGTGGTCTCTCCCTCATCTTAACTTAAAGTACAATGTTGTTTTTCCATGCACTAATTTAAGCTATTATGATATGTATGTGCATTATCTCTCCTTAGAATAGAAGCTACTTACAGACAGTGATCTCTACAATATATATAAATGTATATTTCATATAGTTGAGATTAAATTCTTTTGTTGGATGAGTGATATATGGCAAACTAAGAGGATGAAGAGAAGGAAGAAAATATTTCACTTTTATCTGCTACACCTGAGTAGCAGTTTAACTATAGGAAGAATAGCAAATTATAAGATCAGTAATCTTAGATAATAATAGACAAGAAGAGAATTAGCTATAAATTTCATAAAGCATGTACAAAGTATGGAGAATGAATAAGATAAACTAATGCAAGCTGGCATATTCAATCTCAAGGATGACATTGAGACTTAGCAGTATGGGACTCTTTTTTGTAAATAGTATTTTTTCCAATTACACGTGAAATAGTTTTCAGCATTCTTTTTTTTATAAAATTTTGAGTTCTAACTTTTTCTCCTTCTTTCCCCATCCCCCCCTCCTAGACAGCAAGCAATCTGATATAGGTTATATATGTGTAATCATGTTACAAATATTTCCATATTAATTATTTTCTAAAAGAAGAAACAGAGCAAAAGAAGGAAAAAACTTGAAATGAACGAAATTAAAAAGAACCCTAAAAAGTTTACTTCAATCTGAATACATATTCCATAGTTCTTTCTCTGGATGTGGTTAACATTTTCCCATCATGAGTCTTTTGGAATTGTCTTGGATCATTGTTATTGCTAAGTTGATCAACATATAGTGTTACTGTTACTGTGTATAATGTTATCCTAGTTCTGCTCACTTTACTCAACATAAGTTTTGTAAATCTTTCAATATTTTTCTGAATTCTTCCAGTTTATCATTTTATAGCACAATATATCATTACATTCATAGTCAACTTATTCAGCCATTTCCCTATTGATTTGAATCTACTCAATTTCCAGTTCTCTGCTATCATAAAAAGAGCTGCTATAAATATTTTAATACATGTAGGTCCTTTCCCCCCTTTTTTATAATCGTTTTGGAATACAAAGGTGGCTTTGCTAGATCAAAGGGTATTCCCTGATTCCTGACTCCAGGGCCGGTGCTTTATCCACTACACCACCTAGCCGCCCCTACAAAGGGTATTCCCAGTTAGCCATTTTGGATCACTCCAAATCGCTCTCCAGAATGACTGAATCAGTTCACAACTCCAACAAAAATGCATTAATGTCCCAATTTTCCCACATTTTCTCCAACATTTATCATTTTTTTATCTGTCATGTAAGCCAATTTGATAGGTTGGAGGTGTTACCTTAGAGTTGTTTTAATTTGTATTTTTCTAATGAATATGATTAATTTTATATGATTATAGAGAGCTTTGATTTCTTCAAAACATATCTTTTGACCATTTATCAGTTGGGGAATTACTTGCATTCTTATCAATTTGACTCTATTGTCTATATAGTTGAGAAATAAGAGGATGAGACTCTTGAATGGGACATGACTTTAGGCACAGTATATTTTATTTAGGAAAATGCTAGAGTAGCAGCTAGGTGACATAGTGAATAGAGTACTGGCCCTGGAGTCAGGAGGACCTGAGTTCAAATTTGACCTTAGACACTTAATAATTAATTAGCTGTGTGACCTTGGGCAAGTCATTTAAACCAATCGCTTTGCAAAAATCTAAAAAAAGTATACTGTTTGGGGTGGCTAGGTGGCACAGTGGATAGAGCACTGGCCCTGGAGTCAGGAGGACCTGAGTTCAAATCTGACCACAGACATTTAATAATTACCTAGCTGTGTGGCCTTGGGCAAGCCACTTAAACCCATTGCCTTGCAAAAACCTAAAAAAATGCTAGAAAATAGTTTTTAAAAGAGGTGTTAAAATAATATTGTATATAAAAAATAGTTTCAGATGACAAAATCTAGGAATAAGAAGTGGGAAGCATGATAAAGGACATTTTTCTAGTTATTAATGAAATGAGAAACAGAATATTGTTAGAGTATATTGCAAATCACCTGGACAGAAGAAAGAAACATGAAGAATCTGGGCAAAAGATCAGAAACCTGGCATGGTGTATGGTGATAATAAAGGATTTCAATTATTTGGACATTTGCTGGAGTCTCTCTCTCTCTCTCTCTCTCTCTCTCTCTCTCTCTCTCTCTCTCTCTCTCTCTCTCTCTCTCTCTCTCCCTCTCCCCCACAAGCAAAATAACTGACAAATTTTTCACTTGCCTTAATGGTAATTTCATTTATCCAAAAGTCAAGGAGGAAATGACAAAAATGAATTTCTATTATTAAGATGATTCTAATAAACAAGAAAGACTTGATTGAAATAGAAATTATGGCAACATTGAGGGGGAAATGACAATTCTAAGAATTCACAATGGAGGAAAAGAAAATTGGGCATACATAACCCAATGCACATACTAGATGATAAAAAAGTGGATTTCAAAAGATTCATAGGAAAATATAGTTGTTTGTTTCCAGCTTTCTCTGTCACAGAAATTTTTTGCCCCTTTCACTCTTCACCCTAAAAGTTTTACTGCAACCTTGGACTTCTCATTTTAGGAGTACCCTCTAACTATCTTGTCTCTCCCTCTGATTGACTGGTTCCTCTTAGATGTTTCATTTTAAGGAGACACTCAGGTTAGCCATTCATTTTCATTCTTCCCTAGGCTATATGTCTGACTCTGCTGACTCTCTCTACCATGTACCTGCTTCAATGATGAACAAGATGAACACATCTTCCCACAATTTTTAAGTACCCCTTGTTAAAATGTAAGCTCCCAGAGGGCAGGGACTTTCTTTCTACTTGTTTTTCTTTCCCCAGTGAGAAGTTCAATTAAGTGTTTGATAAATGCTTATTGTTGGTTTGAGAAAAGGTCAGGCAGGTTCTCATGGCTTAAAACTTTATAAGGTAAATCAAGCATAGAAACCTGGAAAGCTCTCTATTGAAACTCTCCTATAAATAGGAAGAGTTCTAATTGAGGAAGACAAGGTAAGCATGAAATCTCAAATGCATGAAATCCACTCCTTAAAATGGAGAGAGGAGTCCAATCCGGGTTTGCAAGTAGAAAAGTTTTATTAGGAGGAAAATCAGACATTAATTCCAAGACCTCCAACACAAGGTACAAAGGAGCCCACAACCTAGGAGAAGCCAGGAAGATTGCTTGAAAATCATAAAGGGAATATTCAGGGAGAAGTTAGGGGAAAGAATGGACAATCTTTCCCAGGAAAAGGTAAATACAGAAGCAGAATATTTTGCAGGATCAGTTGACTGCAAGACTGTTTGGACCAATTAGTGAAGGCATACCTCAGAAAGGTCAGCCAGCAGACACAAGCAAAGGTCTTCGAAAGTAGCCAAGATTTTGGCTCACTGTAGGCTCCTGGTAGGCTCTTTTCAACACACAAGCTTATTCTGTATCCAGTACATCTGCCTGGTAAGATAACTCATACAAAAAGGCATACTAATCTCAGGTCTGCTTCATCATAACCAAGTTAGGCTTGCAAAAGATTTATATAGAAGATTGATATAAAAGTAGATGGTGGAGGATGAATACAAAAGATGAGCATCAACCTGAAATAATTACATATAAATACTGTTAATGCTCATAGTGGATTGGAGCTTTCATTGAATCATAATAACAACAAAAAGATTTTTTCTATATTAGTGGGCAAAGAAGGGACAAGATCATTGATCAGGGTATATAGGATTATGATAATGGGGAATGGAGAAAATATTTCTTTCTTCTTTTCCAAGAAGAATGATCTTTGGACTGGAATGAATAGAACAAAAATTAGCAAAGCTAAAAACAGAGCTGACTAAAGTGATGGTAAGAGAGCACATAGATTTTCTCAATGAGTACAAGTTATTCAGCTTGAATGAACTTTATTTCAGGTCAAATGAGTGAGTATATGGGATTGAGATACTGGTCTTTGTCAAATTATGGGAGAACTTGAAAAGTATGGCAGTTTGGAGAAAAGTAAATGTTTTTCCAATTGTTCAAATAAATAATATTCCCAATATTTCAAAGTAATTTGAAAACTATAGGTTAGTGATTTTGACTCTTGTTTCTGTTAAAAGTCTATGACATTATTAGAAGGCTTGCATGGAGGATTTACGAAGGGAAAGTAAAATAATCAAGATCCTTCATGACTTTCTTAAGATCAGCGTATAATAGACTTATCTCAGCTAATTAATCAGAAAATGCTTTAGGAAGAGTATACATGATATATATATATATATATATATATATATATATATATATATATATATATATTTCAGTAAAGCATTTAATAAAATTTCTCATACTATTAAATGGCCTGTCTCAGAATATAGCAAAAATGTTCCTGGATATTTGCAAGAGAACACACACTGATGAAGTGACTTCTCTTCAGATATAGACTGGACAAGACTATATTTTGCAATTAAGGAATGTGTGGAAATTAGTTTATAAACCTTGAGAGCTGATTGTTAAATTTGCAGTATGTACATTTTTACCTTGAAAATTGCCAAATATCATTAATCAGAACTTATTGCTTTGTTGATTGTCAAGTTATGAAAGGGATAGACAAAATATTAACAACGAAGTTTAAATTTAGAAGTGAATCACTTATACTTTTTTCCCCACACAGAAACTTAGTTGTTTAATATATACCAACAACCTCTAGTCAACCTTGAGGGATTGGAGTTTTTTCCCCTAATTCTGTAGTTCCCACTGAAGTCTCCCCAAATGATAGTCAACTGATGTAAATCAGCACACAGATTTAGATAACATTTTAAACCAGCACTTACTAGGATAGTATAGAAAGAAATTGGATATAACATATATGAATCCAGAGACACGCTCACCCACCAATTCACAAAGAGCCCAAGAGAAAGTGAGGATCCTGGAAATCCTTTTTTTTTTTTTTTAACTAACAGTGCCATCAGCTGTTCTGGGAATTCTAAGAGGCCACTCTTGGGAAGATGAAAATAGTACCTTTTGAAGTACAAATGGTCACCCTCTGGTGTTGGAGGAGGAAGAAGTCAGAGGATTTTCTTGGGGCCAAGTGCCCCTCTCAGGGATTTGACCAAATCACTTTCTTCTAGGCTGGTGGAACATTAAAAATGCTTGGATTATTAACTGGTTTCCTTAGATAATACTCATAAGGCATACTACATCTTTTTTATCCAATCATGATACACTTCCTAAGTAGCATCATTTCTTTTCATCCAATCTAATTCTGAAACATTTACTCTTTCAAATTAAGAACTTTCTATACATAACTTAATTCCTTTGGTTGGTTGATTCAATGAATGTGTTCCAGGTAGTAGAATAGATGCTTCAGTTGGGGGAGAGGAAGATATATATGTAACACACACATGCACACTCACATATATACATATGTATACAAAAATATATGTAATGCATTTGAATTGGCTGACCTCTATAGTCCTTTCCACTTACGAATCTATAATTCTAAGAGTTTCATCTTATAAATTCTAGTCTTTAATAAAATTTTGTTATTGATAAAATGTTCTTTCATCTTTGAATGCTTTGAATGCCATTTAATATTTTTAAATCAAATGTACTAATTTCATGCTCTTCTCAATTTCAGGGAACCAGATTCACAGGAAACTTGACTGAAGTATTATGGCTGCATTTTGGTTGATGCTATGATATTTACAATAATTGAAATAACCCTAATGTACCTTGATAAAACTGTCCTTGACAGAAATACCAAATAGAGAATTGCTTGAAGACTAGAAAGCTCTGATTCAACTTCTATTTCTAACACATATTAACTGTGTGTGTCCCTGGGTCAATCACTTCACCTTTAAATGATCCAGGCAATTCTCTATATCAAAGATGTAAGGAGAAACTACCTATACTAATAAAATAAAAATTCAATCCTTAACCCTTTATCAATCTCAACTTTTGTGTTTAGGGGGAGATTAGAACTTATTATAAACATGTACTTATTTATTTCCAGGTTGATACAATTTCTCTCAACTAAGCTCCCAAATCATTTTACATATATAAATTCAGCTTATGGACCCTTTTGGAAGTGGAATAAGGATTTGTAGATGAGGAGGAGACAGTCTTGGAAAGTGAAAATGACCCAAGACAAGTCACTTATACTTCCCTGGATCCAAACAACACTTCAAGCATCCACTGCTTTTGTGAGGGCAGCTAGATGGCCCAGTGGATAGAGCACTGGTATTGAAGGCAGGAGGGTAGGAATTCAAATCCAGTCTGAGACACATACTAGAGTGTGACCTTGTACAAGTCGCTTAACTCTGATTACCTTGCATTCAGGGTCATCTCCAGTTGTCCTGACCACTGGACCCAGATGACTCTGGAGGAGAAAATGAATCTGGTGACTTGTGCTTGTCATGTCATCACCTTCCTGATGTCCTGGTCTTCTTCGAGAATGAAGGACAACAATTATTATTATTACTTTTGTGTGATCATTAGACCCTTAACCATCAAATTCAATCTCCTTTTTGGTAAAATGGGTGCATTTACAGTACTTCATTTCACATTGTTGATGGGAGGATCAAATGAGAAAAAAAATGTATGTAAAATACTTTGCAAACCTTAAAGTGCTATCTCTTATGAATAATTAACATGTGAGGTCCCATACAGACCCATAATCCTGTGATTCCCAGCTCTCCTCACCTTTTGAGGTTTTTACTCCTCCTTTCCTTAAAATGCAAGCAGAAATCTTGGGCATAATGAGAAAGAAACTTGAAAGGGATGAGTGATTATTATATTGATAAAAGTAACTACATAAGTTTCTACATAAGTAATTATGTATGTAGATATTCATACACATATACTAATTATCCTAATAATCCTGGCTAATTCCAGTTGAATATCCAGCATAATGCTGTTGTTTCTATTTAATGTAATGGATACATTTCAGAAGCTATTCGAATATCTGAAGTATATTCACTCCACATGCCATCTCCAAAGGAGGGAAAAACCCTCAACTGTTGATAATGTCCCAGCATGGAGGCTCACTTTTTCCCACCACAGAAAAAATCTGTGTCAAACTTCTCCTGAAGACAAGGAGGAAATATATATGGTAATGTTTTTGCCAGATGCCCTTGAACTTCTGATCCATTCTTCATGAACATCTATGATCATGTATTCCTAAAAGACCATATTACAAATCAGGCAATATTAAATAATGTGTCCACTTATTCCCCAAGAAGGTAACAAGGATAGTCATAGCTTACAAAACACCTGGGGGAGGGAAACACATCCAATATGATATGTCCCTGCTTTCTTGCCCATTGAACAGTAGTTAATTAAAGAAATTAAAAAAAGTACAATTGGCAAAGGAAATTTCCAAGAAGATGTTACAGTTATGGTATCCTTGGAAGCCTTAATCTGACCCTCAAGCAACTAAATCACCAAATTTCCCCGATATAAGTAATCAGACATTAATCAACTTAACAACTGGAACAACTGGAACAACAGCACAATGACTTGTGAAGTAGTTAACCTAGTCCCTGCATCTCTGTAGGGCTTCCCTAATTAGAATCCTGACACAAAAGTGAAAAAATCCTGAGAGCAAAATTTATTTCAGGGGAACAATTAGAAGCAAAAGAGAAAAAAGGGGGAAAAAATAGGGGGAAAAGAGAAAAAAAGAAAAGAAAGAAGCAAAAGAGACAGAAAAATTAAGGGAGCAAGCAGCTTGCAAAGTGACCAGTGTTGAAACCCCATTGCTGTTTGTTTTTGTTATTGGTTTTTCCTTCATTCTTGAAGAGGACCATGATATTAGGGAGGTGATACCATGACATTTAAGTAAATTGAATTTAAGTGATAGAGGGCTATGCAAAATCATCAATCTCATTTTCTTCTCCAGAGCCATAAGGATTCAATGGCCAAATATGGATCAGCATCACTAGAAATCACCCTGGATTCAGTAGACCCCATAGAAAGGATGAGGGAAGATAGGCAATGGTATCTGGGTCTATCTTCTAGATGTGGAGAATTATACAAATGCCAAGGTTCTGGATTCTAATGGTCTGTGAGGAAGAGAATACATGGAAAGGAGCCCTTTCATACTGGTGGAGACTCAATGAAAGGACTGTATTTGGAAGGGATTTGCATGACCCCTAAACTTCTGTACCTCATCAAATGTACATCTATAAGAGTTTTCTTAAGTGTTCATAGGGAGGATGTGAGACCCTAGGGTGTAGCCAAAATCCTTCCTTAGAAAATCACAGTTATCTAGAAGTTATAAAGGTGAAAGTTTGGAAAAATACCATCAGACAAAAATTATGTTCCCCCACTACTTTTATCTCTTTTGCTCTGCTGGCATTTTTTGTACACCACCAAAGAATGACTTAGACCTAAACTGCTCAATTCACAGGTTTCACTTCCCACTTCTGCTCTTACCCTATGTGATCTTTAGAGAGTCAAATTTTCTTCTTTCTCCTTTTGTAAAATGGAGGAAATTGGATTGAATGATTTTGACGATCCCCTCTAGTTCTAAATCTATTATCCTATGATCTAGGTAAAACCAAAGCAAAAATGGTGGAGAATTGTTAGAATTTGCATACAATGAACAACAACAATAATCTACTGCTCCACCTAGCTGCCCCAAGTTATTGTTATCATTCCTATTTTACTGAAGAAGAAACTGAGACAGAGAAAGATAGGTGACTTGTTTAGGAGCACATAGCTAGGAAATGACTAATGCAGAATTCACAAGTCTTCCCGACAATAGGTATAACATTCTATCTAGTGTGCTGTATACACTAATACAAAGTAGACAAAGAGTTCTGCACCTAGTTCGTGGATACTACAAAAATCTTCGTAACTTGAGTTAATATAATCTTTTTCATGTATTACTGCATTCCCTCCCCCCCAAACCTCTCCCCCCCCCCCCCCCCCCCGCCATGGACACACAATCTTCCCTTGTGATTCTTCCTGGTAAACCCTCCTTAAAACACCTGGGAGGCAGGTAAAGTATGAAGGGTAAAGTGGTACAGGAAGCATGTCCTTTCCCCTACAGAAGGTAGAAGCTAGAAAGGGTCAGGCAGCTCGAAGAAGAAAGCGTCAATAAACTAAGATGTGGGTTTACTGAATATCAAGGGAAAAGCCCTTAGTAGTGCCTGGCTTAAACCTTGTTTGAACTTTGCATGTTCTGAACAACTGAATATCATTCTCTATTATTATTGCCAGCTCAATTGTATGATCATGGTGCTTGCAATTAGGGCTAATAAGCAAGTGCTTTTCTATCTAAACTTTGTTGAGATTTTTTTCCCCTTAAAGCAATTTCCCCAGGATAAAGAAATACATTTAAATTCACAGCTATTAGGGGCGGCTAGGTGGTGTAGTGTATAAAGCACTAGCCTTGGAGTCAGGAGTACCTGGGTTCAAATCCAGTCTCAGACACTTAATAATTACCTAGCTGTGTGGCCTTGGGTGAGCCACTTAACCCCATTTGCCTTGCAAAAAAAAATTTACAGCTATTATTGCAAAGCAAGTCATAACATACAAGAATGATGCTAGGCAGTTTTAATAGTCAATGTTCATACTGCAGTTACAGACATAGCCCACAGTCATATGATGGATTTTTAAAATTTATATCCTTATGTAATAAGGGTACTGGTCAATGAGGGTCCTATCCAGAATATTCTTTGGAATATTCACAGAACTTTGACTCTCAGGTCAAATCTTCTCCCAATCCCCAACCCCAACCCCTGCACCCAACATATCTTTTTTTGGACCCCCTTTGTCTCCAGATATATGACTTCCTCCACCAAGAGTACCATCTACATAACAAAGAAAGAGAAAAAGGGAGGTGGAGCAAAAAGAGAGAAGGAAAAGATGAGGAAGAGAAGGGGAGAGAGAGAGAGACAGATATAAAATGAAATGAAGGAGACAAAGATAGAAGCAGAGAGAGACAGAGAGAAAGAGAAGAGTTTTGTAAAGCTAACCTGCATGTCAACTGAGTCTGATAGCAAATGCAATAATCTAATCAGTCTTCCTACTCTGCAACGGAGAAATTTTCATTTCCTCATCTCTCTTTTGATATAAACTTGATTATAACAATAAAAGAGGTACTATCAGATAACATCTGTGGGAAGTACTTTGCAAATTATCTCATTTGCTGATCATAACAGCCCCATGAGATAATTTCAATTATTGCCATTTTTAGATGATGAAAAAGTTTAGTGACTTATTCAGGGCTACATAACAAGTTAGTGTCCAAGTCAGAATTCAAATTCTTGTTATCTGACCTCCACAACCAGTATTTTATTCACTATTCCTCACTGTCACTCATTATAATTGCATGGTATTCAGTGGTAATCTTTTCCTTCTTTCCATCTGCATCATTGTAGACATTTTGTGTATTGTTATCCTAGTTCTGCTTATTTCACTTTGCATTAATTCATATAAGTCTTCCTATTCTTTTCTGATTTATTCATATTTTTCATTTCTTATATTGTGGTAAATATTCAGTTATATTCAAGCACAACAATTTATCTAATCATTTTCCATTCAATAGACATCTATTTCTTTTCCAGTCTCTTCCAAGCAAAAGATTGTTGTTCAAAAACTCCAAGGTAAGAACACCTTGTCTATATGGTTATTTTTCTTTCTTTGACCTCCTTATGTTATATGGTAAGACCTGGAATGTCTGAAGGGTAAAGGCATTTTGTGAATTATTATTTTTAGCAATCACTATAGCTCTCAAGTATTTAGGACTCTTTTCACA
The DNA here is from genome assembly GCF_037893015.1 of Macrotis lagotis. NCBI lineage: Eukaryota > Metazoa > Chordata > Mammalia > Peramelemorphia > Peramelidae > Macrotis > Macrotis lagotis. The sequence goes on along the minus strand of NC_133659.1, from coordinate 149,920,685 downwards.
ACAACATGATGAAAGAGTAATATGAACATTACTTCCCCACATAACCTATGAAGAAACTGAGATGCTTAGACTGAACAGGGAGGTAGTAAATGTCAGAGTCAGATCATTGACTGCCATTTCTTTTCTTTTCACCTTTGCTATACTCCTCCTACACCTAAATGAGTGTTATGCTCTTAAGACACTATAGGAAGTTACATATTTAAGTCTATCATTCTGTCATTGCTAAAAGGATTAATAGGATGCCTTTGGAAATCAAATCTCATTCTTTGGATTATCATTAGCAATGTCAAGTATCTTTTGAGAGTGGATTTGATTTTTTTTGAAAACAGAAAAAAGTCATTGGGACCTAAGTGACAGAATAAATTGGGTCACTATTTTTTTGGTAAATTATCATTATTATTATTAATATTAATGAGGTATGGCTATAAACTAAGATTAATTTTCTTGTTTGGCTAATAAATTGGCCCTGAAGAAAATTTAGAAGGAATGGTTGCAAAGCCAAAATAAATGTCCAACCTCCCAAGGTAACCATTGTGCTGGGTTAAAATGATTTAAGAGAATAAATTTTGATAACAGCTTGCTTGCTCTGTAGTCACACCTCATACACTGGATAAATAAATAATTATAATCATGGACAACCAATAGAACAAGTGAAAATGGTGGTATGAAATCTGAAGAGGAACATTTGTGGGTAAATGTAGCACCAAAGAGACTTTTATTTCTGTACCCCCAATTTATGTAATAAATATGTTTCTAAAGATTGTACCACATTAGCTTTCTTATAAAGAATTGTGATACAGTAGATATAGCACAGTGCTGGGGGCCGCCGACCAAGGTTGGTTGGGTAAATCCCCTGCCCTCTCACTTACCTTTACACATGGTAAGTCTTCGGTCGTCACCGGCCTCCGAAGAGGAATAACCAGACAGAGCACCCGAGGAAGTGAGGTGGTGTTTTATTGACGCGTGATCACATTTTCCTGCTGCTGATCTCTCTCCCTCCCCCCCCCCCCCCCCCCCCGTCGTGCCACAATCTATATACCTGAGGCCACACCTCCTCCCACCCTCTAACCCAATAATACATAAGTCTTCTGAAAATCTCCTTATAAGGTACTTCATACAGCCAAGCTAGCCACATCCCTTAGTCCCTCCCCCAACATCTCCCCCTTTTTGTTTAAACAATGGGAAATCCCCACGGTAGGCCTTGAAGCGCTGCGTTGCAAGCTTAGAATCTTTCGCAGGTGGCCGCGGGAGCGGGAGCATCCTGTCTTAGGTCATCTCCTCAACCCTGAACCTTACCCGTCCTAGGAACCCGACACCCTCGGGCCCTGTCTTAGGTGGCCGGGCGGGAGAGGTTGCCCGTCATCAGACGCTCCCGTCTTATTACCGGGGTGTCACATGTCATCCATGGAGGCAAGCCAAACCTGCGGGTCGGCTCCAGTCTCTAGGGCCATAATGGCCTTTTGTGTCAGGAGCACATAACCCTGCTGTTGACGACGAAGTCGACAGAGGCACCATACAAGGATGCATATTATCAGGAGTATTCCGACAAGGGAGGTCCCAAGTCCCCCCCAGGAGGCAAACCACCTGCCGACCTCTGCAAACCAAGAACTTAAGCCCTGTTGAATATCAAGTTCAACCTGCATATTGTTGAGACTATTAACAGCAAGCCGCAGCCTCCCGAGCAGCTGATCAAAGTCATTAGTCCATTTCTCACTCAGGAGGGAAGACAGGTTGCGTGACAACTCAGCGGCAAATGAGTGGTTCTGGTATGGATGGGACGTTACGCAAAGCCCGGGGTAGTTGTACCGGCACCCCACGGAAAGCGCCCCCCACAAATTATCCATCTGATCTTGTAATAGGTCAACCCTTTGATTAAGGATTAGGATCCCTCCCCTCAACTGAGCGTTCAGTGCCATCAAGGGCAGCTGCAGTTTGGCGAGAGGCATTGACCAAAGCGGCCGCAGTCTGGATCTGTCCTTGCATGGCTATCGCCGCCGTTGCAATCGCAGCAGTGCTGGCAGCAGCTGCAATGGCAATAGCAAGAGAAATCCCAAAGTCCCTGGGTCGTCGGTAATTCCAGGCAACTGGGTTATTCAACACTGGGATAGGAATGGAGGTGGGTATTCGGGCAACAACGGCCCTTGCATGTCTTGTCCCATTCCAACATTGACACATTATGGCAGGAAAGGGTCTCCTCAGTGTCATTGGTCAAGATGAAAATAAAAGGGGGCCACACACAGGCTGGGGTGGCCGGAACTGACACATTGCTTTTAGGGGTAATGGTAGCAGAATCATTGACAGTGGCATTAACCTCACCAAATTCGACCACTCCCCCTCCCCACACAAATGCAAGCGGATTCAGAAGGGAGCAACCCCCGCCTGTTCCACAAAGCAGCCAGTCCTTGAAGGGATCTTCAATGAGGGTCGTACTGCCATTAAGGGTCCAGCCCAATACTGCAAATACAAGTCCTTTTCCCCCTTCTCCTTGTAAGGGATACCCCCCAGCCATTTGGCATTGCCGCCAAGGAAATGGCGGTTCTCGATGTACGCTGTAGGCAGCCCATGGCTCGCGTTGGTACTCAGGAACTGGGGGAAGACTTTTGCCTCCCTGGACACAGGCAACACCGCTGGGAGGGCGTGCAGTATCCCCCAGACTTGTTCTTCGCCTCCAGGCGCTGCTCCCTGTCCCAGTCTTAGGAAGATAACGGTCACGAAGACAGTCAGGGTACCTGTGGGTATGAAAAGAGCTCCTCAACCGTTATTGAGGTTGGGCATGGTGGGACAATTCTCTTATAAGTGAAGAGAAAGTGTCCACCGAAACGTGGATAAATTTACGACCCACGTGAGTGACACCCCTTTGCCACAGGGCTTAAAGGGGGTCGAAAGGGAGCACAGGAGCATAACTGACCTGTCCAGTGAAGGGGTCAGTGAAGAGTGGGCAAATATTCCAATCGTCCCACTCCACGTCTTTGCCGGACTCAACCGAACAGCGCTGGCTGCCAGGAGACTAGGGCGGGGAGCGCGAGCCCCTAATATCGCGCGACAGGCCGCCAAACCACGGGGCTGAGAGGGGGCAGCGGAACGGCAAGTCTCTAGTGCACCAGAGGGAGTGGGGGCAGGGGGAGGCAAGGCACCCCAGTTCGCCTCCCACACCTCTGGCTGTAGCACAGAGCCAATGCCCTGATTTTCTGCTGCGTCACCATCCACTTCCTTGTCTGCTTGTCTTGGCGCACTGACGCCCCAGTGGTTCCGGGTTCTCTTCCGGTAATCCACGGGTGGGGCGGTAGCAGCGGCGCCATCTGTGCTCGACCCCTCACTCCCTGCCGATTTTTTGTGAGCTTTCCCGAGCTCCTCCCACGGGTACATGGGCGGGGGTCTTCCCCCCTCCCCCTCGGAACTATCACTATCTGAGCCCGCTAACGAGTCCCTGACCTGGGTGCCAATCGGTCGGTAACTGGGGACGACCTTCGGGTTCAGGACAGCATCTACCACCCTGTAGATAGAAAAATCTATGGGGGTCAATTTCCCTGGGCAAATCTCATGATAGGAAGCCATCTGCTGTCCCACCACCCCCCATCTACCTGGTTTTATGCCTGCATGCTGAACCCAGGGGCAGATATCCCAAATGTGCTCAACGAAAGATCTGCACGTCTTCAGGGGGACTTTAAGGCTGCTCTTAGCACACAGTTTATAAAGTTGGGCAGCAACCACCCCTTTTTCCTCGGGCATAAACGCGGGGACACTTCCCTGCGCACCCATTCCATCCTCCCAGCAACTCTCTGTTACTGAGGCTGTCTGGAGAGTCTTTTAACAGACTCAGGCAGTCCCACCGAACCTCCTTTGGGGTCGGCCCTGTGTCCCTGTTCGGGCGCCAGAAAATGCTGGGGGCCGCCGACCAAGGTTGGTTGGGTAAATCCCCTGCCCTCTCACTTACCTTTACACATGGTAAGTCTTCGGTCGTCACCGGCCTCCGAAGAGGAATAACCAGACAGAGCACCCGAGGAAGTGAGGTGGTGTTTTATTGACGCGTGATCACATTTTCCTGCTGCTGATCTCTCTCCCTCCCCCCCCCCCCACCGTCGTGCCACAATCTATATACCTGAGGCCACACCTCCTCCCACCCTCTAACCCAATAATACATAAGTCTTCTGAAAATCTCCTTATAAGGTACTTCATACAGCCAAGCTAGCCACATCCCTTAGTCCCTCCCCCAACAGCACAGGGCCTGAAAAGTTAGAAGAAATAGGTTTGAATCCGATTTCAGCTACTTGCTGCTGAATACTCATGGACAGGACATCTAATTTAGAGGGTTGGCTTCCTCATCTAAAACTGAGATAAGAATATTGTTTGACTTACCTCACAGGACTGTTATGCTCAACTAAGCTGACACATAAATAATTTTAATGTGCTGTATAAATGTGAGTTATTATTACACTGGAACACTACCATTTTATATTACAACTATGTGTGTTTACATACATGATTGCATGAATACTTATTTTCTCTCTCATATCTTTCACAACTACAGCAAGGAGAGTAAATTCTTTACCAAAAAGAGGCAGGTGGGATTGTAAAATTTTGTGTTTATAAAATTATAAAATTTTTCAAGAAAAAGAAATACTTGAGTAGTATTACTCTTTTATTGAGTATTCAAGATATACAGGGATATACTTTCTCCCCTCCTGATTTCTGCTTCTTTTGCCTTGATTTCCTATTTATTTTTTAAACCTGACAATGGTGGTCATGAGTATTACTGAATCTCAAGTATTACATTGGTGTTTGCTGGTCCCTATTTTAGACTACTTTGTCTCCTCTCTCTCACCTAACCTTAGTGACTGAATGGGCATTGTCTGAGTCAAACTGTGACCTGGGAAAAACCTAGCTTTAAAAAGCCAGTCTCCCACCACATCTAGGTCTATCTCCAGTTGTTCTGATCCATATCTGGACACTGAACCTGATGAATCTGAAGGAGAAAATGAGGCTGATGACTTTGCACAGTAAGCCCTCTCTAAACTTCAACACACTCTCATGGCATGGCATCACCTCCCGGATGTCATAGTATTCTTTTAGGATGAAGGACAGTGAAAAACTTTAGACTATTGCTGACTATTTTCTCTAAAAAAATAATGTGCACATTTTGAAATGGCAGGAGTAAGTGCAAAGGGAAAAGGAAATAGTCTAATCAAGGAAACTTTTTTCTCTTTTCCTCAGGGGTTCAATTTTTAGATAGTAAATTTATAAAGTGAGTCCCTTTGTGAGAGACATTCATTTGAGAGTGATTTATTATCCAAGGCCTCTGAGTAACTGTATGTGAATTTATTTTTCAATTGTTTCTTCAGGATAAAATGGTCTTCAGACTTTTCTCCATGTAGTTCAAACAGTTGCTTTTTTAAAAAAATATATTTTTCTAATTGAAGGCAGTGATATTCCTAGACTGGTTGAGCCAACAGAGAAGTACTGTAAAAATAAAAGCTAAAAAATGACAATATATGAGATAGCTGCTAGAGAAGGAATCTATAAATGGTATAATTTATAATGCTAAAATGTCATTTTGAGAAACTGATCTAGTGAGTTAGCAAAGACAAAAATAAAACTTTTAAAGTATTATTTAGTAAACATTTGTGAATTGCTCAAAGATCTAAAAGGATCTCAGTTATAAATTCCATTCTTTTTATGAAGTGTGATTTAAAATGGTCCAAAAGGATAAACTAGAAAAGGAAAAAAAATATTAATGTCTTACATGGGTATGTTATTTCTTCAGCTAATGCTAACTACAAAAATTTAGTAATGTTTAACTGCATAAAATCTAGATCAGTAGATTTCTTCTCCCCTGGTGGACTGAAATAATTTTAGTCTGTCAATTTTATGTGAAGGCAAATAAAATGATTTATTCACAAGAGGAATCTTTTCATATATGGGTTAGACTTTCATTTATGGCTGCTGGGATCCCTTCTAAATCTCAAATTCTGTGATTTTGTGAAAATCTTGAAGCTAAAAGAGGTCTTAGATTTCCTGTAGGAAGGAAGGAAAGAAAATTTTAATAATTATAATTGTAGGGGCAACTAGGTGGCACAGGGCAGCTAGATGGAGCAGTGGATAGAGCACCGGCCCTGGAACCAGGAGTACCTGAATTCAAATCCAGCCTCAGATACTTAATAATTACCTAGCTGTGTGGCCTTGAGCAAGCCATTTAACCCCACTGTCTTGCACAAATTAAAAAAAATTAATAATAATAGTAATTGTGTGGTTTGTGTGCCAAGAACTTTGCCTTGTTTCATCTTTATAACAATCCTAGGAGATAAAGTGCTATTGTGAATCTTATTTTGTAAAGGTTACATGACTCACACAGGTTCAAAGTCTGAGGCTAGATTTAAATTCAAGTCTTCCTGACTCCAGGCTCAGGGCTTTATCTACTCCACCACTGAACTTTCTTAGTTCTGTAGGTCAGTCTTTTAGTCAATACAGGGATTTTCTCTACAACATCATTGACTGCTATCATCTAGTATCTACCGAAACATCTCTAGGGCCAGAAAACTCACAAACTTACAAAACAACCAGTCAAACAATAAACACATTTAAGCATCTTTTCTGTATCAGCCACTAAGCTGTATGTTGGAGGGGGGATACAAAAAACTGGCAAAAGATAGTCCTTGTCCTCAAGGTGCTTACAATCTAATGTTGGAGACTACTAGCAAACAAATATATAAAAATAAATTATATACTGGTTGAGAAAGACTTCCTGTAGAAGATGGAATTTTAGGAAGGGAGGGTAGAAGGAAATTTTGTAACAAATATATATATATATATATATATATATATATATATGTATATATATATATATGCATATGAATGAATTTTGAAAAAATTTCATAATTTTAAAAATAAAATATCAATAAAAAAGAAGATGGAATATTAGTTAGGACTTGAAGAAATCCAGGGAAGGAAGTAAACAGATATGAGGAAAGATAGGATTCCAGATATGCAAGATAGGAAAAATGCAGAGCTGAGAGATGGAGTGTCTTCTTTGCAGAACACTGATTGAAGAGTATATATCAAGAGTAAGATGTAATACTGGAAAAGTAGGAAAGGGGAATGGAAGTTGTGAAGGACTTTGAATACCAAACAGAAGATTTTGTTTTGATCTTGGAATTGTTAGGGAATCACTGGAGTTTATTAACTGGAGTTATTACAGCGATTGAAGCATGAAGTGATGAAGGGTAGCAATGTCAGAAGGGGGCATATTTAAGAGATGTTATAAAGGTGAAGGGCAGCTAGGTGGCACAGTGCCAGGAGGATTCCTCCTTCCTGAGTTCAAATTTTGCATTACTAGATGGGTGTCTCTGGGCAAGTCACTTAACCTTGTTTAGCTCCATTTTTCATTTGAAATAGGAACTGGAGAAGGAAACGGCAAACCACTCCAGTATTTTTGCCAAGAAAACCCAAATGGGGTAAAGAAGAGTAGGGACTACTGAAAAATGACTAAAACAACAAAGGTGAAATCAACAGGCTTTGGCATCAGATTGGATATGGGTTTAGGATGAACTACAGTGAGACATTGAGGCTGATAGCAGTTCTATTTATTAAGACTTCCTTATAACAAGATGAATAAATTTCTACCCCCCTCCCCATCAATCCTAATTCTGCCCTTGGAGAGTATGCTATAGAATTAATATTTCCCAATTTTCACATGACAGGCCTTTACATATAAAAATCCATCTTGTTATATTTTTCCCCCATTCCCTACCCAGTCACACAGATTTTGCATGTCCCTCCATCCTTCAAATCCAACTTACTTGCTATTCATAGCATCACCTTCCCGATTTCATGGTTGTCTTTGAGAAGGAAGGACAAAAAACAACATCTTCAAAATAAAGAAACTGGTCTTGATAACCTCTGGGATGTCTTGCAACTCTAAATCTCTTGTCCTACAACATAAACTTCATAGAATCAGTAAAAATCATTTAATTAGAATATAAAAGGGAAATACCTACCCCAAATTAAAAACATTCTCAACAAATATTTCTCAAATTAATATAATGCTACACTCATCTTTCCAAGTATAGTTCAAGAAAAGTTTCTGCCTCACTTTCATGAGCTAATTGGAAAAGCCATGAGACATTCTGATTTCCTTGAATGCCTCCTGCTTATTGTTCTTGGTCAGCAGTTCTTCATTGCCTCTATATACAATCAACATATCCTAGCAATGTCTTGGCTGGTTCTGCCTTTTTTAGATTGACTGGCAATCTTGTTTTTCTCATGAACTGTTTAGCTCTATTTCATTTCATTCCATGATCCATTACGGTTCCCACTTATAGCAACATAGCTTCAATTCCACATCCTTCTTTTCCCATCTCCTCAAAGTGATGACATCCTATTGCCATTAAAATAATATTCCACGGGAAAGTTGGAGCTCCTGCTATCAGACACTGAGTCCTATGGCTTGGGAGTGGGGATCTCATTAAAAACATAATCCCTAGAGGGGCAGTTAGGTGGCGTAGTGGATAAAGCACCAGCCTTGGAGTCAGGAGTACCTGGGTTCAAATCCGTTCTCAGACACTTAATAATTACCTAGCTGTGTGGCCTTGGGCAAGCCACTTAACCCCATTTGGCTTGCAAAAACCTAAAAGAAAAATCCCTAAATGAAGTCTGCATTTGTTTCTTTCAAAATATAGATAGATAGATGACAGAGAGAGAGAGAGATGATAGATATTGTTTGTTTTTATATTACTTTCATGGGGGGGGGGGGGTTACAAGGCAATGGGGTTAAGTGACTTGCCACAGCTAGGCAATTATTAAGTGTCTGAGGTCAGATTTGAGCTCAAGTACTCCTGACTCCAGGGCCAGTGCTCTATACACTGTGCCACCTAGCTGCATTTCCATGTGTATTTTTCCTCTTTTTCCTTCACAGAGAACCAGATCTTGTGATAAAAAGTAAAGAATTAGAGAAGACAAAAAAAACAGTTAAGCAAAATTTCCCTTTACTCCTACCCACAATCCCAAATAGAGCTACCAAGTAGGAAAAGTGTCTTGACTCAGTCTGTTGAGATGGGATAGGAATCACTAAATACAACATTTCTGGTAGGACAGAGGACCATCAAGCTCATCATTTATTTTATAACTACATTCTAAGGTCCTTCAGACCTTACCATCTGTCTTGCTGCCATCCTCTCCAATTTGACCTGATGGTCAGTTAGAATCTTTCAAAGTTTATCTCTAGTAATTTTCATCAAACACATCTGCAAGTGGAATCAGGAAATGGAAAATAAGTTACTTAAGCTTTTTTCCCCATTTATTCTTTTATTCCTAGGATGTTCTATATCCTCAATGAGATCTCTACACAACCTACACTCTACACAACTTACACAGTGGCATCAAGGGGTATATTTTGAAAAATCATGGCATTTACTCTGGGTGACATTGTCCTTATGGGCTAAGCCCAACCCTTCTTTAAGTACACATTGTATATACTTCATCCACTACTTTGTATAAATTCCTCTTGAACTTTAAAAAAACGTTTAGAGCTTTTTGACACAATGTGTTCTACATTTATTACCTTTTAAAAACCCAGATTCCTGGGTTCCTCCATTGGAACAGTGTCTGTTTAGGGATGCCTAAACTATAATAATTCTGCAATTTAATTTTATGAAGACAGAACATTTCTAGGCAGGGTGATAAAATGTTACTATCTTCTCCCAAAGATCCTATCAAATCTACCACAAACAAAGGAATCACTGAGGTATCTAAGCCAGTTTCTACAACTTCCTAATAAAAAGGAAGCCTCTTAAATGCAAATCCCCTGCCTGTCAAAAGTTTTGAGCAACACACAGATTTTTTTTTCCACTTCTTAGTCTCTGGCATATTTATTTATTTATTTTCCACTTGTTATTAAAGATTTTATTTATTTTGAGTTTCATAATTTCCCCCCTAATCTTACTTCCCTCCTCTCACCCCCGCCCCCACATAAGGCAATTTATCAGTCTTTACATTGTTTCCATGGTATACATTGATCCAAATTGAATGTGATGAGAGAAAAAAATCATATCCTTAAAGAAGAAACATAAAGTGTAAGAGATAGAAAGATCAGACAATAAGATATCAGGTTTTTTCCCCTAAATTAAAGGGAATAGTCCTTGGTCTTTGTTCAAACTCCTCAGTTCTTTCTCTGGATACAGATGGCATTCTCCATTGCAGACAGCCTCAAATTGTCCCTGACTGTTGTACTGACGGAATGAGCAAGTCCATCAAAGTTGATCATCACCCCCATGTTGCTGTTAGGGTGTACAGCAACACAGATTCTTGATTTAATGAGAGATTTAATACAGAACCTTTCTCAATGGACTAGCTAGCCATTGTAGCTTCACTTCCCTGGATGGTTCTCTGAATTCCACATCAAGAGGAAAAAAAAAAAACTGGAGAGACATGATTACATTTTCTTCAGGTTTTCAAGTTTATGATTCGTTCTTTGTCCACAAAGTTTCCCAAACAAGGTAAAGCACAAAATGGCTTCCCTTAGTTCTTTGTATAACTAGAACTTCCCGAAACAAAATATACCTTGTAAATGGGACTGGGTTACTTTAGTCTCATTGATATAATTATTTTTTTAAATTCCCTCTCATTCTTGTGGAACAACTGACAAGATGGCTGCATGTCATGTATTCCCATATTTGATTAGGAGCATCATAATTGGGGGCAAAGCTTTAGGGACATCATTTATTAGGTAACTTGTGCTCCCTCTAGTGGCTCTGCACCGGCATATCCCCCCCAAAGCCTTTAGTTCATCAATAGGGCTATTTTCTCTTACCTTGTTTGGAAAACACATCCAAATAAATAAAATGTAAGGAGTACTAGTATTAAAATTTCAACTTTAAAAACAATGTCAAAGGATCATCAAGTTTGAATCTTACCTACTTAACAATACTTTAGACTTGAAACTTATCTTCCTAGTAAGGAAGAGGTTGGTTCATGTTCCACCTCTGACAAATATTGGTTTTGTGACATTGGGCAGGTTATTTGTTCAGTGTCCAAGGCAATGCTCCAATATTGTAAATTATTAAGTAGGTGCAGTTATGAATTGGTAAAGGGAGTTTCCTAATCAGAAGATGACAAAAAATGATTAAATTATAAGTCCTGCTAAAAGAAAAAAACCTTTGAAGTCAATTTTATATTGTTATCTGGTAAACTATAAATAATTATGAAGGTTAATCACTTTAAAATCTATTTTAAAAACTATATTTCCATATGATCCAGGAACTCCTGGTCATCAATATCCTTATGTTCCTAGGTTGAGATGAGGCAAATAACTGAAGGAGTTTTTAAAGTCAGCTTTAGACTACTTTATTTGGAAATTATTCAGTAGTTTGAGAATATATTGATGTGCTTCATCCCTATTCCTATGAAGATACCCTCAACCCTTTAGTAGATTATCTCCATGAATAACCATGGTCAAAATATCACCACATGATCACCCTGGTATTGCAGCTCATTGACCCTAGGTAGGCTGGTCTTCATATAATAGACATGACAAATCATCAGTTTCTACTCCTATGATCAGTCTTTTCAGCTTAGTAGACTCTTGTATAGGATTAAGTATATCAGATGCCCTTAAATGCAACTCTTAGATTTTAAAAATGAATAAAAGTATAATAAAATTTAAGGAAGTTAAGTGACTCACCCAAGGTCACATAGGTAGTAAGTGACAGTGATGGAATTTAACCCCAGGTCCTCTGTCTCCAGAGTTAGCACTTTTAGCATTATATCACTTTTCTTTGTTTATAATGTTTTCCCCAATAGAATATAAACTGCTTAATGGTAGGGATTATTTCATAGTATTATATACATCTAGATCTGAAAGGGACTTATAGGTCATTTGGTCCACCTCCTTCATTCAACAGGAAGAAATTAAGACCTAGTGGGATTAAATGTCTTGTTCAGAGTCAAAACTCAGAATCAGAGCTGGGATTTGAACCTAGGACATCTGCCTCTCTAGCCAGTACTTGTTCTACATTTATCTATATCCCTTATCTCCCTCCCTTCCTATTTCATTTTTGTCAAGGTAATACCTATTGTCTAACCCAAAATAGATACTTGATATTTTGTTTTTGAATGAATAGAGTCAAAGGCTTCCCAGATCTTGAGTTCTGTTGGCATAGTCTAAGAGATAGATGAGGAGAGGGAAGAACAGCAAGTTCATGATCAATAGTCTCAATATTTTCTGTAATTTATAAGACAAGGTTCTAAACTGAGATAGTAGGGACAAGATAGATAGGGACAAGAAGTACCATGACAGAAGGGATGTAAAGGTTTGGAAAGTAGGTTAGTGAGTTGATAAGAAAGATATAGCAGTAGGATTGCCTAATAGTCATGAAGGCCCAATTGATATTATGTCAAATAAATTTATGGAAGATCCAATCAAAATGATTTTGTGATTTTTCTTACCTTTATTCAGCAAAACTGTGTGAAGAGTGAAGGTGAAAGATAGAGGGAGTGATATAAGGCTGAGGTTTGCCTAACTTTAATTGGAGATATGATAAGGGGTCTAAGGATCCAAAAGAAGAGAACAATGTAGAGTTAAACTGGTTCACCAAGGAGTCAAGATATAGAGAAGAGGCGAGAATGGCTAGTTCAAGGGATATGACCTGGGGGAGAACTGAGAGAGCAGGGTAAAAGAGAGCAGAGAAAGAGGGGGGAGGTGGAAATCAATAGATTATGATCAGATAAGAATTTTTTTAGAATTTTTTGTTCATGAAGGTGATATATTTGTGGGTGTTGGCAAGATCAAGAGTATGACCACCTTTTTTGTGGCTCAGGGTAGGTGTAAAGGAGGAGTAGCTCATGGAGGTAAATAGATTGAGGAACTGAATGGTTGGGATAATTGAGGGAAATCAATATGTATTTTTAAATTCCCTAATCTGAGGACATGAGCTAGTGAGGAGACAAAAATTGCATACTAAACATCTATCTCATTGAGAAATGAAAAGTGAGACAATTGTGTTTGTGTGTGTGTGTGTGTGTGTGTGTGTGTGTGTGTGTTTGAACAATTAATTTATTAGAAAAGACCTTAGTGGTCATATAGTCCTCTTAGGTCTAGAGTTAAGAAGATATTCAGTCTAACCCTCTTCTTTTATTGATGAGAAAAATACAAGGAATTCAAGAGACTTCCTTAGAATCAAACAGGTAATAAACATTAGATCTGGAATTCTAACTCAAATCCTCTGACTTAGAGACTGTGAGCTTTCTGTTATACTATAAGCTTTCCCTTTCTCTATCTTCACTTTTATAGATTAGCAAACAGACTAGAAAAATAATTTCCTCAACAACATAAAATAATAAGTATTAATATTGATAATTAAACCCAGAGTCTTTTAAAACTAAATTTAGTATAGTTCTTTGACCTCTCAATTCTCCTCCCAGGTCATATTCCTTGTGCTAGCCATTTTCTCCTCTTCTTCCTGTCTTGACTACTTGGTGAACCAATTTAACTCTACATTGTCCTCTTCTCTTGAAACCCTAGACCCCTTATACTTGAAACCCCTTGTAGAAATAGGGGATAGAATTAGGTCTAAGTAATTAGCAAACATTGTTTTTCTCCTTCCTTAAGAAAAAAAAAGTTTTCTAGTAACTTCCCTTTTAAAAAATTTTTCAAGTATTTTTTTTCATATTCCATAGCCTATTGTCAGAATATCAGCCCTTATGGTGTCTGATCATGGGATTTCTAGGATTTATTATCATAAATCCTAGTAACATTAAAGTAACATTAAAGAGGGAGAAAGAGCAAATAGCAAGTCATAGGTGTCCCCAGGATAGGAAAATATATTAAAGTTAAAAATCTAATTAAATATTCACATGGTGCTTATATTTGCAACCTGAGGAAATCTCTATCTTTCTGCCTCTTTAAAAAAAAGAGTCTTGGAAAAGATAGTAGAATGTAAGCCCCTTGATGGTAGAGGCTATTTTTTTTTTTTGCTTTTTCATTGTATCTTCAGAATTTAACTGTGCCTGGAGTTGGGAAGAACTGAGTTCAAATCCACTCTCAGACACTTACAAGTTGTTTACCTTGGGCTGGTTGTGTAACTTCTATTTGTCTCAGTTACCTCAACTGTAAAACAGGGACAATAATAGCATTTACCTTCCAGAATTATTGTGAGGATCAACTCAGAAAACATTTGAAAAGCAAACAAACAAAAAAACCCCCACTTAACATAGTTACCTGTTGCATAGTAAGCACTATATAATTCTTATTCTCTTTTCCTCAATGGAATTACATGGTGTATGCTAGCCACAGAATCAGTATATTTCAACTCAGACTTTGTTTATCTCACAACTGTTTAACTCTCTGGTAAATAAATGATCTTAGTAATAATAATTTGTACTTCTCTAGTGAGGAAATGGCAGGAATGGAATGAATCACGTGGACTTCATCTTGGGGACTCAATTCTCTAACTGGCTCATTTCCCTTTCCATTTTATTATGCATCTAGTTCAATTTATGTCTTCAGAGAAAACTATATTCAATGACAATTGTGAGAAACATTTATTGCATTGTTAGAAACTAACCTTGCATGGCTAGAAAGCTCAGTCACCTCTACCTATTGTTTAGAAACCTTTAAAGAAGAACTTAGTTTATATAGACCAAAAACTCAATTAAATCTGAAAGTTTTCTCAAAATTATATATTTCAAGCAACCCATATGTCTTATCTGAAAACTGGCCCCAAAATGATTAATCAGTTACTATTTCCATGTTCTTTTGATTGAACACAGACACTTGGGAGGAATGGGACACATCTTTTTCTGATTTCAGAAATTATATCTCCTAGCTCTCTCTTACCCTTACTCCTGAGACTCTTCCTTCCTCTGCCATTCACGAAGCCCTTAATCATTTTTTCTAATTAGAAATCAGAATACTTAATCTTGTATTCTCCCTTATATCCTATTAAATTGTCTTCTTTTAAGAATAAAACTATCTCCTCCTGTATTTGGGATCCAATGCCAAACCCAGGAGGACTGGTCCCCATTTTTATGCAATTAGCATGCATTGCTTAATAAATCAATGTGCTCAGAAACTTGAACCTTTGTTTCCCCAGTACATTTCAATCAATTCACCCACCATAATAATTATTGAAAGCTTATGAAATATATTTCATGTATAATTTTGAGATTCAAGAAAGCCTTATAAGTAGGGTGAAATGGGCATTATCAATCCCATTATCCATGTAATAAAACTGAACTTCAGTGAGTTTAAGTTTTATCACAAAGCTTGGAAGGGTCAGAGGTGGACTTTGCTCTCAGATCTTCCTGATCTCAGTGCACTCTAATCCAGTTTTTCTATGTTCAAAGAAAGAGAATTCTTGTAAATTATCAAAATACTTAATGAAAATTCATTAATTTTTTTAGTTTTTTTTTGGCAAGGCAATGGGATTAAGTGACTTGCCCAAGGCCACACAGTTAGATAATTATTAAGTATCTGAGACCAGATTTGAACTCAGGTACTCCTGACCCCAGGGCTGGTGCTCTATTCACTATACCACCTGGCTGCCCAAAATTCATTAATTTTTGAAGTGTCAAAATTTCTTTTGGTAAAATTCCTAAGTTGGTGACCCTGGGTCAGTCATTTTGCATCTTAGAGTCCCAGTCAACTCAGTCAAACAAGCCAAGAAGTCCAGCTCAAGGGTCCTAGATGACTCAAGAAATCATTTGGTCTGACATTCCCATGGCAACTCTGGGTAAGGAGCTTTTTAGGGGTGAATTAATTAAATGTTTGACTAAATATAATGGACTAATTTTATGTTGACAGTTTCGAATGGCCCATGAATGATGATTTAATTATCCAAAGGCCCTTGACTGAAAAAAAGGGTTTTCAACTTTGCTAAGACTATAAATGTGTGGAAGGTGCCAATATGCATTGATAAAGTTCTTCAATAGAAGCTTTCTAGGACAATGAAATCAAAAACTAGATCAAATTCCAAAGCAAATAACATATGTACCCAGAGAAAAATATATGATGTTTCTTTCAGTATTTAGTATTTTGCTCCTTATTTTATTGCTTTAATTAGAGGATATCTATTATCTTTTTGTTCATTATCAAACAAAATCATAGCAAATTTTTTTTATGTACAATTATGGGATCCAAGAGCTGGAAGGAACTTCAGAGAATATCTAGTCTAACCAATATCTTTAAAAAAAAGAACCTTTCTACAATGTCCCTAACAGTCAGATATTCACTTAGCCTCTGCTGAAATAAATCAAGTGAAGGAGAAAATGTTGCCTCAGGCAGCCCCTTTCACTTTAGGATAGCTCTAGTCAACAAATTAAGTCAACACACATTTATTGAGAGTCTACTATGTGCCAGTCACTGTAGTAAAAAGGTTGGGCATACAAAAAAGATAATAACAAAATAGGGTCACTTTCAAGTAGCTCTCAATCTGATAGGGAAGAAAATATTTAAATCTGTAGAAAGAAGGATAATTTGAGGATGATATTAATATGAAGAAAACAATATTAAGGAAGATAAGAAATAATGCTTCTTGTACAGGTTGGATTTTAGCTGGAACCTGAAAAAAAAATCAGAGGAGCCAGATGAAAATGAGGAAGGAGAGAATTCCAGGCATGGGGGGACAGCCAATGAACATGCCTGGAATTGGGAATGGGAGTATTTTGTTCCAGGAACTACAAGGAAACCAATGTCAGTGGATCACAAAGCTTGAGGAAAGAAGTTGTTCATGCTTCATTTTTGAAGAGGATTGATGACATCATGGGGTAAAGTCTTGGCTTGCTTATGAATTGCTATTAAATGAGGCAGGGCTACACAAAGTCATCAGCTTCACTGTCTCTTCCAGTCATTGAAATCCAGTGACAATGTAAGGTATAGGAAGACTGGAAAGGTAAGAAGAAATCAGGTTATAAAGGAAATTTTGATTCATTTTCATCCTAAATTTCTCTCTTAACTAATTCCATGCACAATTCATTTTTCCATTCTGGGTAAAATGATCCTTTAACAATCCTATAACATATCCTACTAGGTTATCTCTTCTCCAAGAAATCTTTATGTGTTTGTGTGCACAGTGTGTTCTTGCTGTAATATATTTAGGCAAGATACCTTATAATGTGGTGTGCTTTTTAAAAATGCAGAATATAATGATTTTTCAAAGGAAAAATGTTTAAACTTCTCAAGGTGTATCAAAAGAGCTCATTGACCTACCACTGTGAAATACCTCCAGTCAATAGAAAGGTCTTCAGGAAGAAGAAAAATATAGTAAATTGAGCTCCTAAAACTAAGCAGCTTTCTTAATCTCTTCTCCCCCATAGTGACCTTCAGCTGTCTACATATTTCATAAGTAAATATGTACAGCTATTCCTAGCAGTTAGTGTTCCTGAGATAGTTGTTAAGTACAAAATACTCATTGACCTAGCTCTGAAGTCATATTACTTGCTTAAAGTGCACATACAAATTAAGCTCCAGTTTGTTTTTATGAATGATGTGTGTGTCTCCTAGGTTGGGCAGAGATTCAGTTGCCATGGAAATGAAAGCATCTCTCAGATCTCTGGATGGCCACTCTGTCCCTTGAGCATCTCACATAGTGCTTGATAATGCTCAGAAACGCTATACTTGAACTTATTCATATTCAAATCTACCATCACTCATCATGATGCAAGCACAGTAAGACAGGATTCCAGGACAAACAATCTAATACTTGTCATTTCTATCTTTGATCAAATAGTCAATAATTTGGTTATGCTTGAACCCAGGACTCAGTATCTCATTATCTGTTCAGGGTAAAAAGTTGATTCTCTGAGGACAGTCTTTTTTTATCAACCTGACTGCCTCTCATCAGCTTCACTGCCTATTTTCTTTACTAGATCTGATCACCAGGGCATTCAGGAAGGACACATAACTGTCATCTACACTGACTTTCTATTTCAAAGGCTATTCATTCCCTTTAAAGTATGATAACTCATTCTAACAATTCTGTCAACAGGCAATCAGTCTTTCTAGCAAGAAAAATCAGAATGAAACAGCATAGAGGTAGAGCCAATAACACAAGTTCAGTTCCTTACTTCGATAATGATTAGCATAGTGACCTGGACATATCTTAGTGCCATCGATAACTCTATAAGACTATTAGGAAATGATCATTTACATTGATGGCAAGTATTTCCACATTGTTGGGAAAACAGAATTTGATTTGGCAGTTTGAACAATGGCCTATGAACCAGGCACTTGGTTTAATTGAACTCTTCCCTAAACTACTGTTTTCTGAATAACAAATGAAAATAATAATGCCTGCTTCCTAGCTTCCCCCCCCACACACACACACACAGTAGTATTGTATTAATGGGATCTTGCTTACAAGGTGCTTGGAATGCTTTGGGGGAAAAAGGTACCTTAAGTCCTATTAAAGCAACATTTATGTTTATGGATGGATTTATTACAGTTAGGAAAGCTGAAATTGGCTCATAGCCTCAGGATCTTAAAAAACATGAGAGGAAGCTTAAAGTGCTTAAAGTGAATCATACTGAGGGCACAGATCCCATTAAAAAAAGAGAAAATTTGTTTTGCTAGCTCCATGCTCAAGGTTTACTATTCATCTCCTATTACCACCTCAGAAATATATATATGTATATATATATGTATATATATATATATATATATATATATATATATATACTTCCCATCTATATTATAAATTAGGTTGGAGACAGGGTTATCCTTCATTGAATATCTTCAAGAAGATGCTACATGACCACTTAGCAGTATATGATGGTGGAAATTTCTTTTGGGAGTATAAGTTCATAGAATGAGTTGGAAGGGACTTCATGTATTATCTAGTCCAACTCTTATTTAACAAATGAGGAACCTGAGACCCAGAGAAGTTAACTTATTTGCCTAAAGTCACAAAAGTATTACATGACAGAGACATCAGGATATGATTATATTCAAATCACAAGGGTTTTGGTTCCCATCTACTATTATTAAGGGACCCAACTTGACCTTCTTCAGGTAAAGATATTATGTTCCAAATTGCTACATCTAAAGTATAAATGTTTGTATTTGTGCTGCAAATTTAGATTTAATATTGTTTCATATATATTTATACAAATACTTATAAATACATATATTTAATGTCATAGATTTATATTGGGTCATAACTCTGTCCTATGTACAATGAATAAATTAATTTAACTCTACTTGGATTAAGCTGTCCTATTTATAATGCTTCTAATCAGAAATAGTACAATATGCTTTACTTTTAATAGTAAATTTTATTTTTTCAGTCAATTGACTAGTAAGTAACCTGCAAATACTGAATGATTATTCTATATACTAGTCAATAATGCTGCTTTGTGACAACATTGTCTAATGAAAAATGGGATACTCAAGTTGCCTTTACCAAGCATGATATAAAAATATGCTTTCTGCAATATTGTTTGTAGTCTTTTATTTTGTAGTTCTTGTTTAGTCATTCTTCATCCATGTCCAAGTCTTTGTGACCTCATTTGGGATTCTCTTGACAAAGGTCCTGATGTGATTTGCCATTTTCTTCTCCAATTCACTTGCCCAGGTTCCCACAACTAGTATTGTCTGAGGCCAGACTTGAATTAAGGAAGATGAGTATATCTGACTTCAGACCAGGGACTCATCACTATTCTACCTAGATGACCTTTTGACTTCTTAATTCTTAATAAACTATGAGTAATCTGGCTTCTGTCCCTGTAGCTGAATGATAGAAACTGCTTTCTTCAAGATCATCCATGATGTCCTTATTGTCAAATCCAAAGACCTTTCCTCAGTCTTCAATCATTCTTGATTTCTCTGTAGTATCAGATATTGTCAATAATTCTTTACTTCTGTATGTATTCTCCTTCCTGTTATTATTTAATTCTTCTTTGATTATTAGGAATCTGACCTGGGTCAGACATGGCTATGGAAAATGGTGATCAACAAGGATAAAAATTGAGAAATGACTCTTATAGTTGGGAATTAAGGATCATCAGTATCATTAGGAATAGCAGTTTCAATTGAATGATAAAGTCAATAGTTAAACTGCAGAGAATTTTTTAAAATGGGAGAAAATGAAATGTACATCTCAAGAAATTTAGACAGAAAAGAAAGAGAGATATAGCAGAATAGTTAATATGGATGGATAGATCAAATAAGAATTTTTGGTAGAAGAGGAGGTATGAGCAAATTTATAGGCAATAGTGAAGCAGACAGAGAGAGATTAAAAATAAACAAGAAAGTGAGAAAAACCTACTGTAGAAGATGAGATAGCATTAGATTGTTTATGAATGCAAGAGTTTTTCCTGGTAAAGGGAAAGGTCATGTCTTCAAGTTAAACAGGAGTGAAGGAAAAGATAGTGGGGAAAAGTTTATGAGTGATGTGCGATGAAGAGGAGAAAAGAGTGAACTCTTAGCAAAAAACTGTACTTCCATTCTTCACCTAACCTAGAGTCCAAACACCAGTTCTTAACATTCTTTTTAACATTTTAGATCCTACTTGCATTTTTAATTTTGCTCTCTGAAGCTGACTTGTTTGTATCATATTTTTCATGATTTTATCTTCCCTCCTTTTCTTCATCTTTTTCTACTGAGTTTAATTAATTCCTATGTCACTAACCACTGCTCTTATAAAAGAAGGGGTTAAATTTAAAGGTAGCCCACTAGTATCTGAAAAGGCACTGTAATTTATATAGAGGAAAAACTGATAAAATACAAATGATGACTAGCAAAGGGAACAATCTTTCCCAGAGTGGGTTCTCTCAGGTTAAGCAAGAGATGTACCTGTCTGGATTCTGATGTTTTGTAAGGTCTCAAGGGAAGGTGGGGAAAGAAAATCTTAATCTTTATTCATGAATTTCTTTCTATCTGAGGGAAAATTCCTTTTAAATGAACTAAAATGACTCTTGACTAGTAGGAAACTTCTAGCACAGAGAGCTAGGAAAAACTCTTATAATTATTCTTTGAGGCAGAGGTAGCATGGTGTAGAGGTTAGAGAGTTGGTACTAGATACTTGAAGACAAGGGTTTTAAGCCCTGCTTTTCACACATACTGGCAATGAGACTGGGAAACCCATGCTATTTTTTAATGTCTCTAAGAAAACCAGAGTTTGGAGAACAGCTCTTAGTATACATTGGAAAGTAATTTCCTCACAGGGAGTTCCCTTCCTTCCCAAACTTGTGAAATCACAAGACTGGACATAAATAATAAAAAAAATTGAAATGGTATTGTCTTGAAAGTATTATTTGATGTGAAAAAACCCTTTTAATTGTTTAGGGTTAAAGTCCGTGTCAATTTTCTTTTGAAGAAATTCAAAAATCAAGGCAATGAAGGAAAAAAAGATTCAGTGGTCCTTAAACCAAAGTGGACCTTTGTGGAGTTGATTTCATTTGTTGTGTCTTCATATTGTGCCCAAATCCGGGGCGCTGGAGTGTGCACTAATTGTGACACAGCTCAAACAATGAACCAAGCTCTGTTGAGCTATTCCAAGATTATGCCTTGACTTTGGTGGGGGGGCTGGGGGGGAGACAGAGGGGAAGGAGACATCTATACCCATTAAAAGATTTCCAGCTCATTCTGAAGGCATTCCTGATTGAAAATTGTAGATTTTATTTTTTCCATCATCAGGACATATTTCTACGATGCTCTGCAGATACTTGCACTTTACTTGGAGCTGTGAATGTTTATGTTATTATTTGCCCTGGAGAGCTCATTCTCTATCAACTTCTCTGTTCTACTCCTAAGAAATTTTCCTTTCATGCAGATCAGCTTTAAGAAAAGACTTTTTCCTCCTAAATTTCCCAGGAGCAAACCTCAGGGCATGTTGTCAATAACAATGATGGCAGCTGCTCTGGCTTGTTTGGGATTTTTCCTCAACAGAACTAAATCCTGTTTACTCATTCCGATTATTTTGACTGACAGTTTGATAGAAAGCCTGCTAGTCAAAGAAGAGTATCGAAGGAAATTCTGGTGAAGTTGAATTCATTCTTGGGCCACCCTCCAACATGCCACATAAACCCCCAGACCCCTGTTAGTTTTTTTTAAATAATTTTTATTAAAGATATTGAGTTTTACAATTTTCCCCCATCTTGCTTTCCTCCCCCCATCCTCAGAAAGCACTCTGTCAGTCTTTACTTTGTTTCCATGTTATACCTTGATCCAAACTGGGTGTGATGAGAGAGAAATCATATCCTCAAAGAAGGGAAGAGAAGTCTAAGAGATAACAAGATCAGACAATTAGATATCTGTTGTTTTCTAAATTAAAGGGAATAGTCCTTGAACTTTGTTCAAACTCCACAGCTCCTTAGCTGGATACAGCTGGAACTCTCCTTTGCAGAAAGCCCAAAATTGTTCCTGATTGTTGCACTGATGGAATGAGCAAGTCCTTCAAGGTTGAATATCACTCCCATGTTGCTGTTAGGGTGTACAGTGTTTTTCTGGTTCTGCTCATCTCACTCAGCATCAGTTCATGCAAATCCCTCCAGGCTTCCCTGAAATCCCATCCCTGCTGGTTTCTAATAGAACAATAGTGTTCCATGACATACATATACCACAGCTTGCTAAGCCATTCCCCAATTGAAGGACATTTACTTGATTTCCAATTCTTTGCTCCCACAAACAGGGCTGGTATAAATATTTTTGTACATGTAATGTTTTTCCCCTTTTTCATCTCTTCAGGGTATAGACCCAGTAGTGGTATTGCTGGGTCAAAGGGTATGCACATTTTTGTTGCCTTTTGGGCATAGTTCCAAATAGCTCTCCAGAAGGGTTGGATGAGTTCACATCTCCACTAACCATGTAATAGTGTCCCAGATTTCCTACAACCCTTCCAACAATGATCATTATCCTTCCTGGTCATATTGGCCAATCTGAGAGGTGTGAGGTGGTATGTCAGAGAAACTTTAATTTGCATTTCTCTAATAATTAATGATTTAGAGCATTTTTTTCATATGGCTATGGATTGCTTTGATCTCCTCATCTGTAAATTGCCTTTGCATATCCTTTGACCATGTATCAATTGGGGAATGGATTTTTGTTTTAAAAATATGACTCAGTTCTCTGTATATTTTAGAAATGAGTCCTTCGTCAGAATCATTAGTTGTAAAGATTGTTTCCCAATTTACTACATTTATTTTGATCTTGGTTACATTGGTTTTAACTGTGCAAAAGCCTTTTAATTTAATGTAATCGAAATCATCTAATTGGTTTTTGGTGATGTTCTCCAACTCTTCCTTTGTCATAAACTGCTCCCCTTTCCATAGATCTGACAGGTAAACTAATCCTTGATCTTCTAATTTGCTTATAGTATTGTTTTTTATGTCTAAGTCCTGTAACCATTTGGATCTTATCTTGGTAAAGGGTATGAGGTTTTGGTCTAATCTAAGTTTCTTCCATACTAACTTCCAATTATCCCAGCAGCTTTTATCAAAGAGGGAGTTTTTAATCCCAATGGCTGGACTCTTTGGGTTTATCAAACAGCAGATTACTGTAATCATCTCCTGCTTTTATATCTAGTCTATTCCACTGGTCCACCACTCTATTTCTTAGCCAATACCAAACAGTTTTGATGACTGATGCTTTATAATATCATTTTAGATCAGGTAGGTCTAAGCCACCTTCTTTTACACTTTTTTTCATTAAGCTCCTGGCAATTCTTAACTTTTTATTTCTCTCATTACACTAAGAGATACAAAAAAACCTATGGTAATAGAGGGGAAGAAGGGAGCAGAGCAGAAACACCTGAATCTTCTTCTCATCAGACTTAACTTTAAGTCAACCTCCACATACTCAGTTAACTTATAAAACATCTAACCTTTCAAGTATTAAAAAGGGAAAAGGGGAGGGGGGAGAGAGAGAAAGGGAAGGGGAGTGGGGAAAAAAGGGGGAATAACAAAAGGAAGGGAAGGGAAAAGGGAAAAATAGAAAGAGGAAAGAAAGGGGAGGGTGTGATATAGGAGGGAAAACACACTGAAGGGGTCAGTGGTTTTGTTGATGAGGCATTTTACATTTGCTTCTATTTTTTTTTCTATTTTTTGATTTTGTTTAACTGACTCTTGCTGTCTCATGGAGTCAATGGAGTCACTAGTTTCTGTAGACTCCATTCTTTTTTTGTGGGAGCAGTTTTCTTCATTAACCTTTTGCAATTCCTTTTCCAATTGATCAATTCTACTTTTGAAAGAGCTTTCCATTTGACCAATTGAGGTTTTGAGAGAATTAATTTCTTTTTGCATTTGTCCATTTGAAGATCTGAGAGATTTGTTCTCATTTTGTATTTGTCCAATTGTACTTTCTAAGGTTTTGTTTTCTTGTTGCAAGGTATTAATTGTCTCCCCCAAATTTTCCAGTTGATTTTTAAACTCCTTCCTTATTTCTTCAAGGAAGTCTTTCTGTGCTGAAGACCAGATTGTATTCTCCTCAGAGGTTCCAGGTCTTTCTGAGTTAGGGTCTTTCCCTTCCAAGAATTTTTCTATGGATCCACCTTTCCACTGACCCTTCTTCATTTTGCTAGGACCTGAGTTGGGGAGGGGCTGGTTCACAGGGGCTTGGGATTGCTAAAGGCTCATCTCACTGAGTGCAGGTTCTCTGGCTGGCCAGTAGGAAGTGCTGGTTGCTTTCTCTGGAGTGTCTGTGACCTTGGTTGAGGCCTTCTCCCTTTCCTTGAAGGGAGGAGTTGGAGCTATTGAATTCTTTTGCCTTCAATCAATGGTGGGCTTTACCCTGGCCTGAGGTCATTCCTCAGCTGGGTTGGTTCTTCTGCTCATATACCTGGGCCTGAGGCAGAAGTAGTTTGCATTTGTTTGTTAGGGAAGAAGTCTGAGTTGTAATGGCACTCAGACCAGAGGAGCCCAGGGATGGTGTCCGCAGCTCTCCTGCTCCAGAACTCTCCCCCTAGCCCTGTCCCGGATCTCCCAGGAGACAGCTCCAACACCAGAACCTCCACTCCCCAGCAGACTCACGCCCCCCGCAGCCCAGCCCCACCTCTGATCCAGCAGGTCTGGCTCTCGGGCCCTCAGACTCCGGGTTCCAATTCAGCTGTTGATCTGGCTGATCTGGGGCTGATCCTCCCTCTGAGCCCAGACTTACCCACCCGAATTCGGCCAAAGCTGCTGCTGGAGACAAATCCCGAGGTAGATGTTCTTTCTCCTGGCTTTTCTTTCTGGGTTTTGTTGGTTGGATTTCTTTTAAGAGGTTTGTTTCATGTGATAGATGGGGAAGAGATCAAGAGACTTTAGAACTGTGCCTGTCTTCTCTCCACCATCTTGGCCAGAACTCACCTGTTAGTTTTTGATATCTCAATATTAGACCTCCATAGTAAGGGCTCCAAAGTGCAAGACATGTGGGAAAAACAAACATATTAATAAGGGTAACATTTCCAGGATTGAAACCATTACCTTTTTTTCAAACCCCCATGTGTGATGAGATGTGCTTTGGACTTCGAAGGTAGCAAAGAAGATGCGATCATGATCTTATTCATTAATTTTCCTTCAAATTGTGTATGATGGGTAGTAGAAAGGTAAAGGTCCTTTTAGGAGCAAGTAGATTAAGTATTACTCACTGGAGAAAATTCTTTTGGAGTGAGGTTAGGACCAGTTGGGATCATGCTGTCTATACCAAACCCCAAAGAAATAATGTCTTGAAATGACACAATTTCTGCAGAGTCAGATTTGGATAATGGAAGCTGTAGAGGTCCTTTTAGATTAAATAAATAGCCTCACCCCTTTCATGGGAGAATAGAACAAAGAAAATGCTGCTAATGCATGGTGTAGAATATACTATTTAAGAGGGTTGTCTCCCTTATTCAGGAACCAAATCCTCAAATAGCATGACTACTTTCATTTTTTTCCTTCCTCAGATTTAAAGCAAATTCCTCCTCATTCTATCAAGATCCCCAAAGCCAGATGTTACTGAGTTCAATGGTATTTTTAATAAAAATGTCAATCAAGTGAGCAGATGTATATTCCTGCCCTCTGTCAAGCATGAACTAATCCCTGTCTACCACCATGTAAATATCTTTTTGAAATGAGTTGAAAGTCATTTGCACAGATGTCTGAGAAAGGTATTTATTTCTGGAATGACACTTTTGGCCTTTTTGTTTTCTAAGTTAAAATCACAGAAGTTAATATTTTCAATGTTTGAGAGGAGTTGGAGGAAGTGTTAATGAGGAATGTCCTTACTCTAGGATCACTTTATTAATCTTCTTAGCTAGAAATGACTTCATCCCCTCCCTGAAAATCATAGTGTGTGTGTGTGTGTGTGTGTGTGTGTGTGTGTGTGTGTGTTTGTGTGTCTGTGTGTGTGTGTGTTTGTGTGTGTGTATGTGTGTTTATGACTGTGTATATATTTATACAGGAGTATGATGGTAAAATGTTTAACACTCAGATCTCTGAAAAACACAATATACTTTTAAGTTTCATCTGCATTATTGACATCTGCTCCATCACTTTCTTACATCTAGACAACCAATTAACCAAGCCCTTATTGTTGCATTTGTGGATTTCTGAGATGTAAATGCTCACCCTGAACTTTTAATAATGGACTCTCTTGAACTAGGATGAACTTGTTTCCAATACAAACCTGTTATCTATATCCATATCCATATCCATATCTATATCTAATATTTATGCTATCTCAATCTAATATTTATATGTACATATACAGGTATAGATATATTTTATGTATGTATATACATTTATAATGTGTATGTACACTGCCTTTAAGTATATAAAGTAAGCTCCTTCTGGACACAAACTGTTTGGGTTTTATATATATATACATTATCAGAGCCTATTTGTTGGCACATAGTAAACACTTAATAAATGCTTATTCAATCAATCAATCAATCAATGATTAAGCATCTGCTATGCATTATATACTGGACCTGGGCATATAAAGACAAAAGGGAAAATTGTCCTTACCCTTAAGGTGTTTACACTCTAACAACAGAGACAACTTGTACTAACACAAGATCATAAAGAACATGAATAGAATGAATACAGGTATTGAGAGGTAGGGCACTAGCAGTGGTATGAATAGAAAAGACTCCAAGTAGAATGCTCTACTTGATATGATTCTTGAGAGAAAATAGGCATCCTAAGAGTAGAGGTGAGGAGGAAATCAAGGAGATTCCAGACGGTGAGAGGCAAAAGACATGAAAAAGAGAAGATGGATCATTGTGTTCTGATTGATCAATGATTATATGATTGAATGATGCTGCTCAAGTCTCCTAGAAATTAATTCAATTGTGCTTCTTTGATCTATATGACATTTTCACCTGTCTGAAATAGTTTAAGCACTGTCCACACTCCCCCCCCCAGTACTTCCATAAATACAGTTTTCTTCCATCTTCAGCCTTAAACTGATTCTTTAAAGGTCATTCCAGCAATGATTAGATCTTTGAGCCTTGCTTGATGAGCACTCAGAATCTCTATAATACCTCTCTCAAGTGATGTACCAAGTGCTTCCTATCTGCATCTGTTTTTTGCCAAGGACCACAGACTGTGAAACCTGTCTATCTCCATAGAGATGTAAATTTGTAGAGGAGTTTGTGGTTTGTAAAGAAAAGAGGGAATTCCATCAGTCATTCAGCAAGGCTTAAGAAGTGTCCACTATGTATAGAAGTCTGTCCTAAATAATAAAAAGAAGATATGAAAGATGGAACAGAAAGATGATCTAATCTAAAGGAAATCAGAGGCAAATTCAGGAGAATTCTATCAAGTATATAAAAGTTTAGGGCAGCTATGTGGTGCAGTGGATAGAGAGCCAGGTTTAAAATAAGGAAGATTTATCTTCCTAAGTTCAAATCAAGCCTCAGACACTTACCAGGTCAAGTCATTAAACCTCAATTGCCTGAGTTTCCTCATATGTAGAATGAGCTGGAGAAGAATAGCAAACCACTCCACTCTACAAATAAAGGGGTCCCAGAGAGTCAGGCACTAAATTAAAAAGCCTGGTTACAGTGTCAGATTTGCAGTGAGAAAACATTGAAATTCCAGTTCTTCTGAAATGGGAATTCCTGGCACAGAAAAATACTGTATATTTTTTTTGTATTTGAAACAAATCTTGTAATTTTTTTCTTTACTGCTCACAGTAAAGTTAGTTAGTAAAGTAGTTGCTCATATGTCTGACTTTGGTCACATACACTTGTTCTTGTTCCCTAAGACCAACTATTAATTGAGCATCATCCATGGCATATGCTCACTAGAATCTACCTCACCTCACACCAGGTGTTAACCACTCCTTACACACACACACCCCAGTCTGTTCCTCCCATCACAGACCCTCTGCTTTACCCTTTTTCTCCTATTCTACATATCTTGGTGGAGAGCAGGTTGCCCTGTTTCCTTTCCCCTTCCTTTCTGCATGCTATTGGACCCATGTGGTCTCAGTTCCATACAACTAGATCCATAGTGATCTAAGCCAAGCCACCATCTTGTTAACTGCCTTTGCTATTCTCACCTAGTCT
Source organism: Macrotis lagotis (assembly GCF_037893015.1). Classification (NCBI taxonomy): domain Eukaryota; kingdom Metazoa; phylum Chordata; class Mammalia; order Peramelemorphia; family Peramelidae; genus Macrotis; species Macrotis lagotis. The sequence goes on along the minus strand of NC_133659.1, from coordinate 149,892,231 downwards.
AGCTTTAATTGTCTCTTCTTTTTTCTTTTCTTTTTTTTTTTAGGTTTTTGCAAGGCAAACGGGGTTAAGTGGTTTGTCCAAGGCCACATGGCTAGGTAATTATTAAGTGTCTGAGACCAGATTTGAACTAATTGTCTTTTCTTTGCTTAACTCCACTATCTTCTTAAAAATTCACTTTCCAGGGGCAGCTAGGTGACACAGTGAATAGACCACCAGCCCGGGAGTAAGGAGGACTTGAGTTCAAATTTGACCTCAGACACTTAATGATTAACTGACTGTGTGACCTTGGGCAAGCCTCTTAACCCCCATTGCCTTGCAAAAAAACCCTAAAAAATAACTTTCCTTGTTAAAGAATTTAATTTAATCAAACAATTTAATTGTGAGCTTTTGGAAATAACCTATGAATTTTTGTGGCAACCTGTGAACATTTGCAGCAATCTGTGAATTAAAAGTCTATGCCTTTTCTTGCCCTTCTGAGTCTGGTGATTTTGTCACTCAAATGAAATACATCTGTCTTTCTCAGATTCCCCCCCACTTCAACTGCTCCTCAGTACTTCCATTTACCTAGGGCAAGTCACTTGGTCTCTCTGAGTCTTGGTTTCCTCATATTTAGGTTGGACTAAATCATTCCTATGTTCTCTTCTGGCTCAATATCTATGATGTAATTTTCTTTTTTCATGTTCTTAGCTCTTTTTTCTTTTGGGGGGGGTTGTCAATTAGGGTTAAGTGATTTGCCCAAAGTCATACAGCTAGTAAGTGTCTGAAGCTGGATTTAAACTCAGTTCTTCCTGATTCATGAACTGGTGCTCTAAACCATTGTAACACCTAGATGATGCAATTATCACTTTCAACAAGGACTTATTAAGGCACTATACTAAGTGGTGGTGATGCAAAGACAAAGGCAAAAACAAAAGTGTGACCTGAAGGAGTCCATGTTTTAAAAATACAACATATAATTCTGTGTGTGTGTGTGTGTGTGTGTGTATGGAGATAGACAGATGGAAAGCTAAATGCAGGGAACATCTAGTGACCAAAATCAGGTAGAATATAACATATATTAAGACAAATAATCTAAAATCAATCTAGAAAGGAAGACTGAACTAGTTTGTAAAGAGTTTCAGATGCTAAACAAAACATTTAATACTAGAAACAAGAGGGAATCACTGAAATTCCTTAGTCTCCAGATCACATCCATATCTGATTTACTCCTCTGAAATCTTGTTTTATTCATACATATTCTGCAATCTGACACTTTATTTTATATTTTCTTCTTTTCTAATTGTTTCCCAACTCTTCTCTTTAAAGTTTCTCAAAGACTGCCAAGACACATGTCATATTTCTTTTGCATTATCTAATGCCCATTAACACAGTGCCTGGCAGAAGGAGAAACTCAATAAATATTGATGGATACTAGTTGTGTAAATCTTGACATCAGCTCTTTACCATTCTTGCTAAGGGCAGAGAACAGTGGAAAAGATGGGCCAATTATCATATGTTCTTTGTTAATAAATTCAAGATCACGATTTCCATTTCCTGCAGGGAACAGATCACTTGTTTTTTCAGGTGGAAACAAATCTCTGAATTCACCTTGGCCCCTGACCTCAACCATCTCTCTTCTGAATGTACTTCTCAAGAGATCATCCATGATCTATGTAAATACATTGTCATGACCAGAAAAAAATTTTGCATTGCATATCCTACTAAAACTGTGATCTTTGCATAAGAATGTCAGAATGTTTTTTAAATCTTTATTTATTTAAAGTAATGGGATTAAGTGACTTGCCCAACTTCACACAGCTAGGCAATTATTAAGTGTCTGAGGTCGGATTTGAACTCAGGTTCTCCTGACTCCAGGGCCGGTGCTCTATCCATTGTGCCTCCTAGTTGTCTCAGAATATTTTTTAAAGAATTAAATATAGAAATAATTAAAATACAATGAAAATGCAATTTGAGAACTGAAAAATTAATGTATCTTAATTTTTGCTTGGTGTCTACCTAATCTTATTGACTGATTCCTCTGGAATTCATGTAGGTAATAGTAGACTTTAGTTGCATTAAAGGATAAATATGCCAACTTTACTATTTTTCTACAGGGTTTTAAGTAGAAGTATCTTTCTCCATGCTATTGATCTCATGAGTCATAGTCAGACATACTGTAATTTGTCTTTCAAATATAGTGATGTCATTTTGGTCTTCTTCTCTAAGAAAGGACAAGAACCAAATCAACCAGTATACTTAGGATTACACCAAGATTTTCTAACCACTGGTACTCTTTCCAAAACACAAACTGCTGTAGCCAAAGACTTGAAAATTCATTTCATCATGATGTTTTTTAAGCAAACATCAAACAGCCATTAGCTCATTAAAAGTTAAATCCTTCTACCACCTCCAGACTTCTCTATCTTTATTGAAGACATTACAAAATTTTTAGTCATCCATATTTGCAGTTTCACAGTTATTCTTCGCTTTTCAACCTCTCTTACCTACTGTGTATTAAGTTTAAGTATTTGGTAGATCATTAGTAAGGAGTTACTTAAGAAGAATAAGTCATAGCAAACTTTTAGGATTTAGAAATAGAAGGAACCTTGCATCTCTTTTAGTTCAAACCCTCTCATTTTACCAATGAAGAAATTCAGGCAGGAGATTCAAATCAAACTTGTCTTGAATTCAAACATACAACAATGCCTAAAGTCAGAGTGACATATCCAGATAACATCCAGATAACAAAGAATATACTTAGATTGTCCTGTGACAAACACAGAGGTATTTCTCTTTTAGTTATTGCTGGTAAGATTCTTGCCAGAGTCCTTCTCAATAGGCTGGTCTTTCACCTGGAAGATGGTCACCTCCCTGAGAGCCAGTGTAGCTTCAGAAAGGATCAAGAACAGTCCATACTGTGTTTTCTGCCTGACAACTCCAGGAAAATGCCAGAAACAGAACAGAGATCTGTGTACAGCATTTGTAGATCTGACCAAGGCCTTTGATACTGGAAAATTATGTAAAAATTTGGTTGTCCAGAGAAGTTCATCAGTACTGTACATCAATTTCATGATGGCATGCATGCCATATTCTGGATAGTGGATGACACTCTTAAATTTCCCAGTCATCAATGGAGTAAAACAAGGATGTGTCCTTGCTCCCATAGTTTTTAACATCATGATTTCAGTCATGTCATCAAACTCCTTCACTGAGGATGAACATGGCTCAAGGTCAGCTACTGCACTGATGGCAAATTCTTCAATTTGAAAAGGCTACAGGGCAAGAGCAAAGTGGAGGTAGTGTTAGTACATGATCTTCTGTGTGCAGATGACTGTGGTCTCAATGCAGCCTCTGAAGCTGAGGTGCAGCAAAGTATGGATTGATTTTCTGCTGCTTGTGCTAATTTTGGTCTAACAATTAACACCAAGAAAACACAGGTGTTTCATCAGCCAGAACCACATCATCCAGATGTGGAACCATCAATTGTGGTAAATGAAGAAGTTCTGAGCACTGTGGACAAGTTCACTTACCTTGGCATTGTCTCTTCCAAGAAGGCACACATTGACAATGAGGTTGACCTCACTTTACCAGAGCTAGCTCAGTATTTGGGAGACTCCAAAAGAAAGTGTGGGAGAGAAGAGGTATTAGACTGACTACCAAACTGAAGGTCTACAGAGTCATTATGCTTACCTAATATGCCTGTGAATCCCCGAAAGTCTACCAGAGCCATGTCAGGAAACTGAGTCGCTTCCATTTAAATTGCCTTAGGAAGATTCTGATACTGAAGTCCTTTCTTGTGCTGATCTACTTGGCATTCTAACATTACTATAAAGAGTACAATTACAATGGAATGGACATATTGTTAGAATGCCAGACTTATGCTTGCCAAAAAAAAAAAAGAAAACCAAAAGCTATTGTATGGAAAACTCACATAGGGAAGGGCTCACAAGAGGGTCAGAAGAAGCAATACCAAGACACCCTGAAGGTCTCATTGAAGAGCTTTAGAATTAATTGTACAGGGTGGCTAGGTGGCCTAGTGGATAAAGTACCTGCCTTGGAGTCAGGAGTACCTGGGTTCAAATCTGGTCTCAGACACTTAATAATTACATAGCTGTGTGGCCTTGGGCAAGCCGCTTAACCCCATTTGCCTTGCAAAAGAAACCTAAAAAAAGAATTAATTGTACAGCATGGGAGACAGTGGCATGGGACTGCCCGGCATGGCATGCCATCATAAGTAAGGATACTGCACTCTCTGAGGAAGACAGAATTGAAGCAGCTCAAAGGAAATGTGATATCTATAAATTTAGAGTGTTCATATGGACTATCTGTACCCAATGTATGGGAGAGCATTCCAAGCTCATATTGGTCTGATGAGCCATAGTCGGACACACTGTGATTTGTCTCAAACATAGTGATGCCATTTTGATATTCTATAAGAAAGGACAAGAACCAAGCAACCGATCAACCAGTATACTTAGGATTACACCAAGATTCTCTGACCATTGGTGCCCTTTCCAAAGCACAAACTGCTGTAACAAAAGACTTGAAAATTAATTTCATCATGATATTTTTTAAGTAGAGATCAAACAGTCTTTAGATCATTAAAAGTTAAATTCTTCTACATGATCCCAAAATACATAATCTCCAGACTTCTCTAGTTTGTTTGAGGGCACCATGAATTTGTTAGTAACCCAGATTTGCAGTTTCACAGTTATTCTTCACTCTTCTTACCTCCTGTGTATTCAATAAGTTACCAAGCACCATTAATTCTCTCTTTATAATATCTTTGTCCTGTCTCTCTGCTCACACAGCAGTCACTCTAGTTCAGGTCCATTTTACCTCCATCTGAACTCTTCTACTGTTGTTGTTAGTTTTTCAGTTATTTTCAGTTGTATCTGACTCTTTGTGAACCCATTTGTGGGTTTTTTGGCAGAGATACTGGAGTGGTTTGCATTTCCTTCTCCAGTTCATTTTACAGATGAGGAAACTGAGACAAAAAGGGTTATGTGACTTAACCAGGTTCACACAACTGGTAAGTATCTGAGGCCAGATTGAAGCTCTGGAATGGAAGTCTTACTGACTGTAGACTTGGCACTCTTGGTACTAGCTAATTGCCTAGGACTCTCTTAATACCTAATATTTTGTTAACCTTTCTCTACTTTGTCTCCATCAATAGCTAGGTTCTTTTAAAAAGATAGGGAAGACTGGAGAAACAGGAATAAGAACACACACACACACACACACACACACACAAACACACACACACATGAGTTGCCACCAAATTGGAAAGAGGGTTGACAGATTCTCCTCAAAGAAGAAAATATAAGAGTTGGCAGAGATGTAGGTGAAGACAACATGAACTTTCATTTCATGGAAATTTGATCATCACACTTTTATGGATAAGGATGGTAGATCAGTATTGCTTCACAAATAGCAGAGAGTGGGAGAAAGGAAAATTCTGCAGAAAATTTAGTGTGTGACTCAACTAAGCCTGATCACTTTAAAAGCATTTTAGATGAAATTAGAAGAAAAAAAAGTAGGTGGAAAATGGAAATAAAAATTCATAAAAGTTTCTACAGTGATCTATGTTTATTGATGCATTGATGTTGAAGGAACCACCGTATATGGATTTTAACATTCAAGTCCCTAATGCTTCTTTTGGAGAAAGTAGAAATAATACCTAGGGAAATGAAATGAAGAACAACCATTGGACCAGACGAAGCATACAGAGAAAAATTTGTGCTAAAAGTAACACAATTTATAAAGCATTTAAGGATAGATATTTTAAATACCTTAAAGAAGAGAAAATATCAAATAGTTGAGGAAAATCATAGATGGTATTTTTATTTAGAAGCAGTGATAAATAGGGCATCAGTATGTACCAGCTGAGAGACGCAATGGAGTCTGGACCTGGAGTCAGGAAGACAAGATCAAATCCACCCTCAGATATTTACTAGCTGTATGATCCTGGGTAAGTCCCTGAACCTCTCCATTTCCTCAACTAAAAAATGAAGATATAATAGCAATTATCTCACAGGGCTATTGTAAAGATAAAATGAGACTATTTTTGTGAAGCACTTAGCACAAAGTAAGTCAAACTAATAAATACTTTTCCCCTAAATAAATATACCCATATTCTCTCCTTACTTCAAAACTTCAGTATATATGTTATATCACTGACAGTAATATTCTCTCAATTGGTGTAAATTCCCATAGTGTTTGTTTCCTATCCATGTTCTTTCATATGCCTTTTATAGAGAAACTACCAAATGTTCTTAAAATCTTCCTCTACATTTAATGGGTACCACTGCAGCACTCAGGCTGTCCATCTGATATTCTTCACTGTTGCTATGGGATGAGTCCACCTCCTTTTCTGAGTTTACCTTTCCCTTATGATGTCCCTTGTCCTTTAATTTCAGATCTTTAGAAACTGTGACACAAGGTCATATGATTCAAAGTTATAGCCCACCCCCTTTCATGATTATACATTTTCTCTATATCCCTTATCTTTCAAATTTGATTCTTTAGAGACAATGACTCCAAGCCATATGTCATCATCAGAAGAAAATTAGTTTTAAAAACGTTGCTCTAAGAAAGTTGTCTTAATTAAGATAAACATGTAAAACAGAAAGCTATTCCCCAAAATAAGTGGTCAAGAGTTATGAACAAACAATTCTCTAAAACATTGCAAATATAATAAACATTAAAATTGTTCAAAATCAATATTAATTAAATAATTTCAAATTAAGACAATGCAGAGATTTTTTCACACAGAAAATTGGCAAAGATGATGAAAGTTAGAAATAAAGGGACTCTAAAAAGACAAAAACACTAGGGGGTACAATGAGTGTTGGACAAGAAGTCAGGAAGATCTAAGTTCAAATCGAGTCTCAAACACTTTCTGGCTGTGTGACCCTGGATCAAGTCATTTAACATCTGTCTGCCTTAGTTTTTTCATCTGCATAATCAGACTGATAATAGTACCTATGCTGTGAGGATAAAATGAAATAATATTCTTAAGAGCTTTACAAAACTTATGGCACTAAATTAATTCCAGCTACTGCTACAAATGCATTCTTAAAGATATGAGTTCATCTCATTGAGTTATTCCAGCCTGAAAAAAATAATTGGAATTATGCTTTTTAAAAAGTGATTTAAAAAGCCCATACTCTTTGACCTTTGATTTAATGGGTCTACATTTAGGACATTTATATATGTATATATAGCTTATAAATCAATCTATCAATACTTTATTTTTATATTCAAATTATTATTTCAATTTGCAAGCATTTATTTACTCTCCATTCCCCACACTTAAAAAAATTCTTTTAACAAACATGTATACTCAAACAAAACAAATTCTTGCAAGACCATTTTCAAAAATGCATGTCCTGTTCTATATATTTAGCCTTTCCCTTCACTGTCTGGGGATGGTTAGCACTGTTCAGTATTGATGCTTTAGGGTCATAGTTGATCAGTGTATTGATTATAATTCTAAAGTCTTTTAAAAGACATTTGTTCTTAAAATGTTCTTATATACATTATTCTCCTGGTTTTGCTCACTTTATTCTGAATCAGTTCATACAAAATTTATTGGAATTTACCCCTTTGTTGTTTTCTAGCACATATATCATTCTATTACATTCATTTTTCATAATTTCATGATTGATGGGTGTCTCAAACAGAGAACTGCCAATACCACCCAATATTTTCAAATTATGCCAAGTCTACTACAGTTTTCTTCAGTGCATATTTGAACTTGTCCAGACCCTCTTCCAAAATTATCATTTTAAATGATATTTCTGCTTTTTGTAGAAATACAATGGGGCCTAAGGTGTTTGAATGCATATATATAAGTAAATTCCTCTGTCACTGATAATGGAAACAGATCACTCTATAAACTGACTGATTTGTTCTATCTCTGAGCAGGCTCTTGGGATGTTGAGACTGATTTGGGGTTCATTCTGAGCTTTCTCTAGGTTTGTTTTTTTTCCTGTATTTTTTTGCTTTTAAAACAATACTTTTTTATAACCTCTGACATCTTTCTCTATTATATGAGTGAATTTGTATTCTAAACTACTGTTACCTTTGCTGTCTTTTTATTTGGATGTATAGCACAATAAATTATTATATCAGTGTATATATTTTATTTTTCCATTTCTTTACTTCCTTTTTTGAAAAAATTGCTCTACTGATACTTTTTATTTTCCATAATACAACAATTTTATGGTATTCCTCCATCAAGTCAATATTGAATTGCTACTACTGCCATTACCACAACAAAACAGTTAAACAGAACAGGTGGGAAAAGTGATCACATGTGAAAGTGCATTCTGTGTTCATAGTTCTCCAAATAAACTTTATCATCTATTCTGTTGGATCAAGAGTGTTCAATATGTTTAACCTAAATTCAGATTATTTTAGTATTTTTTGTTGATATTGATTGCATGTCAATATGGGTCTTCACTGGGTATCAATTCATACTTTACATTTTTCTTGAATTCTTCATATTCCTATTCTTATACTATACTACAGAGTTTCATTACATTGAAATAACAGGACTTGTCCAACCATTCTTCATGTGATGATTACCCTCTTTGTTTTTGTCATCTTTTCCCCCAAAGTACTGATATATTAACGCTGTAGAATAAGTGAACAATTTCATTTTGTCTTTTGTCTCTCTTTGATTTAATATATGTTCAACAGTAAGATCACTTGACCAAATGGCATGAACAGTTTAGGAATTTCCTTATATAATTTCAAATTATTTTCTAAGGTAGTTTGAGCAAGTCATAGTTCTGCCAATAGTATTAATGTAACTGTCTTCCAATAGTGTCTTAGCCAATAGAGCAATAGCCCTTCCAATAGTGCATATTCCCATCCTTTGACATCTCTGCTAATTGATGGATATGATGTAAAATTAGTTTATTTTAATTTGTATTTCTCTGATTATCTGTAATTTGAAATATTTTTATAGTTTGTTATTTGCATTTCTTATTTTAAAATCCATGTGCATTGATCATTTATTTAGTGGAACACTATATGCATCATTTATAGACACTAAAGTTAGAAAATGAATTGGAAGAAAAATTGATTGCAAGGAATAAAACATCCTCAATTACATTTGGGAAAATGAGCAGTACTTTCAATGATCCCAAGTGGCTTCTTTACACAAACCACAACTTTTAACATCAGTTTTATTTGGGTAAAGCTATGATTATAAATCATGAAACACTATGTATATAATCCCTGAAGAAATGAAATTGTAGTTGACCAAAAATTCAAAAAACAATTATACTGTAGGCATAAGCAGGCTGCAGCTTTTTCTAACAATGACTTATATCAAACAAGAGTATAAAATATACTAGTTAGAAAATGTATTTTTTGGAGAATTAAGTAGACCAATCATATAGTGAGATACAGGAATAGATAAGAGGTAATCTGAATGTTTCTCTGAAACAGTTAATTTTTTTTTTTAATAGAGAAATGATTCTAGCACCATGGATAGATCACCTGGGATGTTTGTAAGTAGGTTAGCACAAGTAAAGGGATGTATGGGATGTCATCTGCCAAGTTGGAGAAAAACTTCATGGATTTAATTGTGCCAGTGAGAAAACCAATTGCATTTGAGCATTTGAAAACTGGCAAATGCTACCAATGAGGGCTTGATTTGTTGTTCTGTTAATTGTGTAGACTTAAGAAAGTGATGTAAAGTATATTCATGATGGAAATTAAACTTCTGAGTTATCATAGGTGCCATTTTTTTCAGAGACATGGTTGTTAATCATTTATCATCACACTACTGGAGAAAATACATAGATCAATAAGGCCATTTATCCGCTGAATCATTGAAATTCAAATGTGATTCAAAAATTTCACCTTAAGAGATGAATAGAAAACTTAACATCTAAATGCAAAATTCAAGAGAAGCATAACAAGTAAACAGGAAAGGGAAATCATAAGGAACTTAATAAGGTCAATCCATTTGAATTCCTATATGGGAGGATAATTCTTGTAACTTATAAAAACTTTCTCATTATTAGGGTACTTAGAAGGAGTATGGATTGAAAGTGGGAACATGTGTAAGTTGCATATGATGGATGATTTATAAAAAATAAAATTAAATGGTGAGAAAGGAATGCAGTGGGAGAGATAGAAAGGAGTAAATTGTTTCACACATAAAAGAGGCAAAATAGAGGTTTTTACCATGGAGGAGGAGGCAGAACACTTGAACCTTACTCTCCTTGGAATTGGCTCAAAAAAGGAATTACATACACACTCTAGGTATAGAAATCTCTGGCCCTACAGGAATGTAGGAGTGAAAGAACAGAAGAGAAAGAAGGAGATGCTCATAGAATGGAAAGGCAGAAGACAACTCTGAAGGACTTATGAAGAAAAATGGTATCCAATCCCACAGAAATAATTGATGGTGTCTGAGTACTCAGTACTTTCTTTATGGGGGAAGGGACATTTTATTCAAGATTTTCTTTTACAATATCCCTAATACAGAAATATGTTTTGTATATCTATATCAAATTGCTTATCTTCCCAATGAGGGGTATAGAAAAAGAGAGAGAATTTGGAATTCCACTTTAGAAACAAATATTGAAAATATTTTTACATGTGATTGGGGAAAAGGAAATGCTAAATTAAAGAAAAAGTAAATAAAAATAAAAATTACCATAGAACAAAATGTTGTTCTATTTTTGCTCTTTTTAATAATAATACATTATATTATATTATAAACTGATACATTCTTTTTTTCTTCTAGTACCCATTGTATTATAAAAACTCAAGCACTTTGGGGCATATGGTTTTTTTAAAGATTTTTTATGGAGCTTTTTGGCAAGACAATGGGGTTAAGTGACTTGCCCAAGGTCACACAGCTAGGTAATTATTAAGTGTCTGAGGTCATATTTGAACTCAGGGCCTCCTGACTCTAGGACTGGTGCTCTATCCACTGAGCTACCTAGCTGCCCTATCACATGGTTTTTATAATTACTATTGCTATTAATGCCAATAGTAATTTAGTCAATTGAATAGCTCAGTAGATAGAGCTAGACTTGAAGTCAGAAACTGAATTCAAATCCAGCCTCTGGCACTTACTAGCACTGTGACCCTGGACACACTTAAATTCTGTATGACTTAGTTTCCTCATCTATAAAAAAGGATTAACCCTACCTAGGGTTGTAGTGATGATCAAGTGAAATAATTGTAAAATATTATATAATTACTATTATTTTCTTATTATTAATTATCCAGTTCTTGTTCAAAAGGATTTCAGACAGCAACAGACTTGGGATTAGTTACTTTTCTGCTATTGTTCTTTTATGTTTAATATCCTACATGTGATTACAAGATAGATAAAATGACTCTTTTTGTAGATGAATAAGTACAGTATGATAAAAGTTGACTCTGGCAGGAGAAATGAAAGCATCATTGATACAATTCTGGTAGCAGACAGGACAGCAGAAATGAGATATACTTCATCGTAATGATCCAAATGATCTTGAATCTCTTCTCTTTCATTGCTACTTAGATGATTAAAATAGTAATTATATTTGTTATTATGAATATAAAGTTTTAAGGTTGTCAGAGTGCTTTAAAAATATGAATGATTTTATTTGATTTTTATTTTATTTTATTTATATGTGTGATAAGCAAATATAAACAAGCATTCTAAATTTTAGAGGTCTAATGTTCCTTTATGCAATTAAACAAAAAGAAGATAGATAGGATGGGCACAAATGAAGTACAAGGTCTAATAGGAAGAAAAACAATGTATAATACTGAGTAAACTTGAATGAGACATTTATACCCTCCAGATTTTTATTTTCCCCTACCACTCAAAAATGGGAGAAAAATCTTAGAAGAAAAGGAAAAAGGGAAAGGATATAACTATTAAAATAGTATCTACTATGTGCCAAACACTATAGTAAACATTTACAAATAGTATCAAATTTTGATTCTCACAAGAACTCTATGAGCTAAATTTTATGATCACAATTGAAGAAATCGAGAAAGCTAGTTTGACTGGTTTGCTCAGGGACTCACAGCTAATAAATTTCTGCATCTAGATTTGAACACAGAGCTTCCTGACTCCAGCCCTAGCATTCTATACACTATACCTAATATTCATTTTAAAAAAATGTTTTTTCCTTTAAACAATTTTATGCAAACTCTATATCATGGTAGTATAGAGCCCATGATATATTATTGATCCCTTTCCCTTCTCAATTTTCAATGATTTAGAATGACAGCTGAGTTTAGGAAGCATGTCCAGAAAACAAGTTTTGTTATAGTTTAATTAATTTTTTTATCATGTCTGACTTTTTGTGGTTCCTTTTTGGGTTTTCTTCACATAGATCCTGGAGTGGTTTGCAATTTCCTTCTCCAGCTCATCTTATAGATGAGGGAACAGCGGCAAACAGATTTAAGTGACTTGGCCAGTATTACAGAGCTAATAAGTTTTTGAGATCAAATTTGAACTCAGGTCAGCCTGACTCCAAATCCAAAATTCTATGCATTAAGCCCCCAGCTCCCCCAGAAGACACGTTGAGGACAAGAAATCAAAGTTTTATAGTTTAAAGGAATCAGCAGAAATAGACTTGGAAAAAGAAAAATGAAAAGTCTTAACCATTGTAGTAATGTTAGTTGTAAATCTAGGAGAACTTTCACTTTGTCTCCTCACTGATTTTTTTTACCACATCACACTAAGTGTAAGTGTGACATATAGTTGACCAAATTGAAGTGCAGAAAAAAAAGAGAGAAAGAAGGAAAGAAGAGAGGGAGGGAAGGACTAAGAGAGGGAGGGAGAAAATGAGGAGAGAGAGAGAGAGAGAGAGAGAGAGAGAGAGAGAGAGAGAGAGAAGAAGAAGAAGAAGAAGAAGAAGAAGAAGAAGAAGAAGAAGAAGAAGAAGAAGAAGAAGAAGAAGAAGAGGAGGAGGAGGAGGAGGAGGAGGAGGAGGAGGAGGAGGAGGAGGGGAGGGGAGGGGAGGGGAGAGAGAGAAGGGTTTGAGGTCAGGTAGCAACACCAAAGTTTAGTCACCCTCAGAGTGAAAACTTTTCAAGTATCTTAAAACTAAACTACTGAGCTGATGCATTAGTAGCACAACACTTAAGATATGTATTCTAATTCTAATTCTAATTCAGCTTTGACATTTACTATGTTATCTTGTGAAAGTCATTTTAGCCCTGGTTCTCAGTAAAGTGAGAGAGATAGACTAAAAAAAAATCTTTTAACATCCTGTCTAACTCCCGTAGTCCTCGACTCTACCTCATGGATATGCAAAATAAGAGAACTTAAGATCTGGATAATAGGACAAGAGTCTCATTATTTCTCCCAGTACAAATTCAAGTGATGTACCAGAAGACCTTTATCTTGTAAGATCCATTGCTACCAATACTTCTGTCTTTGTTTCTCAGAAGCACTGTGATAGTAGCAGAGTATGGAAGAATATCTATTCATTGAGTTTGAACTGCTATGTAATTTATTTAAAAAGAGTACAAGGGTGCATCCCCTGACTAGAAGCATTCTCAAAAAAATAAAATTCAGAAAGTGAATATGATGAATATCATTGTCAAATTCTTTACTGTTTCAATAACATTGTATTAGAACATAAATGAAGGGTAGTGCAGGGAAAAAACCACTTGAATTTGGAAGCAGCTGGTCTGAGTTCCTGTCTCAGCTCCAAGCTTCATATCCCTCCCTAGGCCTCAGTTCTCTTATTTGTAAAATGAGAGTGAATGTCTTCCAGTTCTAAAACCCTATAGTCCTATATGTTGGAAGTGAATTGCTAGATTTAAAATCCTTTAGTAATGGCTTTTGTCCTTTTAAATGATTTTTTTATTCTGATTTGCATAACTTTCTAGCTAAGTCAGGAGTTGTGATGCATTGATAAGGAAAGGTGATTTTTCTTTTTTTTGACTCCAATGATTTTCCTAATTAACTACTAAAAGATATGACATGATAGAATGAATAAATGATTAGTTTAATAGATGACTGAGTTATAATGAACAAATTTAAAATCTGTTTAGAATCAAAGGAAACCAAATAAATGCCTTGATTGGATTATAAAACTGAAGAGAACACTGCCATCATCATGACCCCTTATCCATCTGACTATTTTTATATGACTTATTCTCTTGAAAAATCAAAATTAAAGCTTAATTTTCAGATCATTTGCATCTTTCATCGAAGATTGGCTGGTGGTACAACTTCTTTAATTTATATAAAATAAAACAATTATTGTGGTCCCCCCCAACTCCATTTAGAGATGGAAAAAGTAAGGCCCTGGGATAAGGAGTGAAGAATAGAAACATATTCAGGTTGTAGGAGAAGAGAGTTTATACCAGGAAGGAATTGTAGAGGAATTACACAGTGAAAGTGATTCATTGACCTAGAGGAGCTAAGTGTCTTGGGCTGTTTACTAGCTATATAATTTTGAGTAAGTCACATAACTTCAGTGGACCTCAATTTCTTCATTTGAAAATTCACAGGGTAAGACTACATCCTCTGTAAGGTCTCTTCCAGTCAAACAGATAGTAAATAGTAAAATTGGGATTCAAAGCCATGAGTTCTGATTTTAAAACCAGTACTCAAAAGCAGAAGTCTCCAAACATTTTTGATCATGCTTCCCTATCAAAAATACCCCACCCCCACCATGTGTAAATTTAATTATTTATAAAATAATTACATGCATAGAAAATTGTGGAAATTATAAATACAATTATGTATAGTGTAAAAAGAATGAGATGAAGATGAAATAATATTTGAGTCAAAAGAGAGCCAATGCATTTTTTGAGTGAAGGGATAATATGATCAGATAAGAGCTTTAGGAAAAATCACTTTGAGTGTTGTGTGAAAGATAGATCTGAGAGGGAGAAGACTTGAAAAATGGAGAACAATTAGTAAGTTATTGAAATATTCCAAATGAGAGTGGGTGATGGCCAGAACTAGGTTGCATGAGCAGTCAGTCAATTAACATTTATTAAGTGCCTATTATGTGCTAGGAACTATGCCAAAAACTAAGGAGTAAAAAAAAAGCAATAAAAAGTCCATTCCCATAAGAAGCTAACAGAGGAGACAACACACAAACACACACACACACACACACACACACACACACACACAAAATTGTGAAAGCAACTACAAGCAATGCCTCAACAAAAAAAATGCTAATTGACCCTCAAAAATTCCTGAAAGAGTAAAAGAAATAGATGAGCAGATAAGTAGGAGGAAAATTGGGACAAGAATTAAGAATAATGCAAGAAAATTGTGTGTGTGTGTGTGTGTGTTTAAGAAATTTGGGGTAGTCTCAGAGAGAAGGCATTAAGATTAAGGAAGCTTAGGGAAGACTTCTTGCACAAGCTCCTATTTTGCCAGAGATTTTAAGGAAGCCAGAAAAGTTAGGAAGTAGAGATGAGGAAGAAGAGTTTGGGGGACAGCAAGTAAAAAAGAAAATGAGTTGGAAAATTAGTAAATAAAATAAGAACAAATGAAAACACGACTATATTGCGTGTGAGAGAGTAAAGAGTTGAAAATGGCATCAGAGTTTTAAATCTGGATGACTAGAAGGGTGATAGTACATGATGGCAGTAGGGAAATTTGGAACCAGTATGAGTTTGGAGGAAGAGATAAGACAATAAGATATGAGTTCCAAACCAAAAAAAAAAAAAAAAAAATCAATGCCTGCTCCCTGTTAGACATACTCAGTCCTACCTAAAACAAAAAGTTGGGGAGTCGTCTTTTTTTTCTCCTCTAAATAGTGTCGCTAGGTGGCACTAGTTGCCACTAGTGAGTGGGGCAGAGGGAGGGTGTGATTATTCTGGAGGGGGGTGGAATTTTACACAGCTGCTTCCTTGAAATGTAGGGTATTTTTAAAAATTATACCTCCCCGAAAAACGAATTTAGTATTAATTTTTAAATCATCAAAGGATTGGGGAATGTGACTCAATAAATTGATTTTTCAAAGGGAAAAAAAAAGAAAAATCAAAGAACAATTATCTTTTGTTGAAAAAGCAAGGTGAACATGACTTGACCATGACTGGGAACAAACAAGAGCATCTGACTGATATACTTTGACCACTTATGATAAACTGTGTCCAGGTTCATTGCTTAAGGACTTGATGCTTTGAGATTTTAAATCCTGAGTGGTCTTTTGTTTTTTGTTTTGAGTGAAACAAGATGGACAGTGCAGTATCAATTTCAAAGGAATAACAGCTCTCATTCACTTTTTTTCTTTGTCCAGAGACTGTGGTAGCTAACTCTACCTTTGTGAGACTTTTCACGAAGGGTATTTCTGGTGGTTAATGACAATTTTGAACCTATGTGCTGCTTAGATGAATGTGAATAGAGATCTTGGACTCTTGACTGCTTTTACTTTGTTGTTTTTTTTTTCCATTGGTCAGAAGTAATAAAATTCACAGATGGATTTTTCAGGAATGGTTTATTTCAGAATTTAAAAATTCCTAGCATTCACAGTCAGTGATGGCAGCAGTTCAAAAGGCATAGCTTGCGGTTTCTTCTATATTTTTTGGTGAAATAGCCACCTCTAGGAAGAGAAGTCCAACTACTGGCTTGGCTTGCCAGAAGATATTTATTCTGAGGGAGTTTTTCAGAAGGTATAGCATTGAGAGAAAAATAAGAATTTCATTCAGCAATCCCACAATAAATTTTATTTTGGATGTTTTAGGTATCAACTTTTTAGGAAAGCATCATAATAGTTATGTTACAGCTATGTAGTTTTCACCAATGTATTAGTGGATCTTATATGTTCTTATCATTTTTTTAATGTGAAAGAAATAATCATTGTTCCATAACAGATCTATAGAATAAATTAAGTAGCTTTTTTATTCATTTGGGGGAAGACTCTAGATATGAACCAGACCTAAAGTTTAAATGTGATTCTTCCTAAGATTATGAGATGGAGACATAAAAATTCAGAGACATCAAGAAAAAGCCAGATGTTTCTCTCTAGGGGCCAATCTCCTCCAAGACTGAAACCAATCCATATATATAGGATCAATGTTAAGGGTCTTGAGTTATAATTGCTCCCATATTTTTTTATGCCTCAAACTATTTTTATGTCAATCTTAGATTCACAGTGCTAGACTGGATCAGTAAGTTATTTTTTCCAAAAGTCCTTTAAAAATCCTACTAATACATTTTCTCCCCCTACAGATAAGGATATTCTGTACTACAACTACTTAATGACCTATGAAACAAAAAAACTGAATTTTCAGGTCCCAGGCAGATTAACCATATTCGAAGCTATCTTATGCTCCCCCCCGCCAATCATCATTACACTAGAATTATCTCTTAGTCCTACCTCTCATTGTATACAAAGTCCTTCTTCCTTTCATTTCAACTTCTTCAACTTTGTATCTACCTATCCTAGTCCAAACATTTTCCCCTTTTTTTATTTAATTTTTCAAATTACATGCAAAAAATGGTTTTCAACCTTAATCCTTTTGCAAGTGTTTGAATTTCACATTTTTCTACCATCTTCCCTTCCCTCCCCACTTCCCTGTGGTAGTGAACAGTCTGATAAAGTTTGTGAATGTTTAACATATTCCATATTAGATAAGTTATGAAAAGAAGGATTAGATCTAAGGAGGAAAGACAAAGATCTTGAGAGAGAAAGAAACAAGATAAAAGAAGTTTAAAAAGTGAACATAGTATGCCTTGCTCTGCAATAAGATTCCATAGTTTTGTTTTATTTTTTCTGAATGTGGATGGCATTTTCCAAAGCAAGTCTCGCAGAATTCTCCTGGAGGAGCTAAGTCCATCATAGTCAATCATCTCACAATATTGCTATTAATGAGTATAGTGTTCTCCTAGTTCTACTCACTTCACTCAGCATCAACTTATGCAAGTCTTTCCAGGCTTTTCTGAAGTCCACTATTTTCCTGATTTTTACAGAACAACAGTACTCCAAATTATTCATGGACCATGACTTGTTCAGCCATTCCTCAGTTGATGAACATCCCCTCAATTTCCAATCCTTTACACTATAAAAAAGAGGTGCTATAAATATTTTTGTACATATGAATTTTTCCTCTCTTTTTAATTATATCTTTGGCATATAGAACTAGTGGTAGTGGTATAGCTTGATCAAAGGATATGCACAGTTTTGTTGCCTTATGTACATAGTTTCAAATTGGCCTCCAGAATGATTGGATCAGTTCACAACTCTACCAACAGCATTCCAGTTTTCCCAGATCCTCTTTTCCTTTTATCTTTTGTCATTTTAGCCAATCTGATAAGTGTGAGGTGGTAATTCTGTGTTGTTTTATCTTGCATCTCTCTGATCACTAATGATTTGGATCATTTTTTTCATATGACTTTAGATAACTTTAGTTTCTTCTTCTGAAAATTGCCTGTTCATATCCTTTGACCATTTATCAATTGGGAAATGACTTGCATTCTCATAACTTTGACTCAGTTCTCTCTATATATATTTTAGAAATGAGTCCTTTATCAGAAACATTAGCTGAAAAAATTATTTCTCATCTTTTTGTCGTCCATTTAATCTTGGTTGCATTGGTTTTATTTGTGCAAAACCTTTTTCTTTCCCTCCATTCTATCTTCCCCAATTTACATTTTTCTTTCTACTTTTTCTTATACCTCCTCATCATTGTTTTGCTTCTGACTGCTGCCTGCCTCACATTATCCTTTCCCCTTTTTTTTCCTATTACTTCCCTGTAGGGTAGGAGAAATTTCTAAACACAATAAGGAATATATGTTATTCTCTCTCTGAGCCAAATCTGTTGAGAGTGTTAAATTTGCTCAGTGTTTAAACTCTTCTTTTTTTCCCCCTCTACTATAATAGACACTTTGTGCTTCTTATGAGATGTTATTTATCCTTTAATGCCTCCATCTTCTTCTCCCATTATAATCCTTTTTTCATGTCTCATTTGTTTTATACATATCTTGGGGACCTAAACTATAATGATTGAAGTACTATTCTCAAGAATCATAAGCATTATCACATCATGATCAATTTGTACACACATTCTTTATTCAAATATACTCCCTCCAATGTCCTAATAGAAATACAGCCCTCATGAGCTAAAATAATTCATCACATCATGATTAATTTATACCCATACTTTTTGACTAATTATGTTTCTTTTAAATATCTTAAGAAAATGTAACACTCAAAAGGTATAGGTTTGTCTTCCTGTTTAGTCTTACTGACTTTTTTCTTAGAATTATTGATTAACATTTTTCATTCCATTTACCTTTTCATACATTTTTTCAGTCTTGATCAAATTTTCTGTTCAATTCTGGCCCTTTTATAAGGTAAGTTTTAAAGTCCTCTATTTCACTGAAAAATCCATCTTTTCCCCCAAAAGAATATGCAAAATTTCACAGGGAAGTTGGTTCTTAGCTGCCAAAGTATAGATTGGAAAAAATATAAATGAGACAATTCACATGTAAAGATTCTTAAGGTTTTAGTAGACTGTAAGCAGTAGTTATGTGGACACTTTTAAGTGTGATCTGAGTTATTGACATTTTTCCATCATTTTCATAAGACTAAAAATCAACAGAACAATGAAACAAACACTGATTTGAAGCACTTGCTGATTTCCAAAATGTAAATGCTCACATTGAAAAGTTTAAAAATTGCCTCTCTTATGCTAGTTTGAGCTAGCTTCTGGACACCATTAAATACAAGCTTCATCTAAGTTAACAATTGTGATATAATACTTAAAAAACATTTAAATCATCATCAGGATGAATTAATATAACCATAGTTCCCAGAATAAGTGGGGAAATGCTTTGGTCATTACTGGAATGTTATATTCATTCTGGGTAACACATTTTGGAACGAATAATGGGGGCGGCTAGGTGGCGCAGTGAATAGAGCACTGGCCTTGGAGTCAGGAGTACCTGGTTGCAAATCCTGGTTGCTAGCCATGTGGCCTTGGGCAAGCCACTTAACCACATTGCCTTGAAAAATCTAAAAAATAAAAATAAAAATAAAAAGAATAATGATGAAGAAAATCAAAGGAAAACAACCAAGATGGTATACAGTGTAAAAAACTATGCCATATTGGGATCAACTGAAAAATAGAACATTCAATGTGCAAATGAGAAAATTTGAGATTTGATGTTATCTTCAAATATTTGAAGGATTCCTATGTGGAATAATGATTATATTGGGTTTTTGTTTTTACCCTGCAGAATAGAATTAGGAACATTGGGAAAAATTACATGGAGTAGATTTCAGGTTGAAAAACATTCTTTACAATTAGTTCTCAAGGAAGTGAATTCTCCAACACTGAAATTTTTCAAATAAAAACTAAATGATCACTCATCTGGGATTTTGTAGAAGGTAATCCTGTTCAAGTATTAGTTGGATATATTGATCTTTTGTGGCCCTTCTCAATGCTGAAATCCTGTGATTCTGTGATTTCAGTGATCAACAAATTTTTCCCAAGATGCAGAATTTTATTTTATTCAGAATGGGCATAAATGTATAACAAAACCATCTGTTATCTCTATTATTCTAATGACCATTCACAATACAAATATTGACAATTCTGTTTTTCTAGGAAAATAAGGATTCTGGAAGTTGTACTTATAGGTAGTATCTGATACCCTAGGCCACTCCCAACACATCATCTCCATTAAGTATTTAGTTTAAGACCACTTCACACTTATTAAAGTATACCACAGAGGAAGATAATACAAAATTTCAAGTTCTTGCTGGCCTTATGGGGTTGGGTTAAATCAATTAACCCCACCATATTAAAGTCAGATTGACTATTTTGGTGATTGACAATGCAAAGGTTGAATTACTCCAAAGTGCAGTTGGTCATTTTTCTTAAAACCATTATTTTTTCCTAAGCAGAAGAGGAATGAATTTTCATTCACTAATAAGTTGCTTATTGAATGAATGAAAGATTGAAAGAATGAATTAGTAGTAATACCCATCACCCCAAAAACTGCTTTAGTGACTGGCAATATAAAATAAATTTGGGGGCCTCTTTTAAGATGTTTACCACTCCTACCAACTTACTATTCTCTTGAGCTTCTCTTAGGTTATACTAGGATCCTTTTCATACATGGATTGCCCCATATAGCTAATAAGATCCCTTCCAATTCTCAAATCTTTGAGTTTAGAATTTCTCCTATTGATTGGGAGGGGGAGGTCACTGATTCTGACATTCTGGTCAAAGAAGCTTATACTTTCCCCTCAACTCTGATATCCTTTGACTTTGTGCAGAAAAAGGAATTCTTGTGCCAAAGGACCAGCTTTCTGAAGGTTTTCAGACCCCATCAACTATTTGTGTGCATTTAGGGTACATATTGTTGAAGAACCAATTTAGTTTACTGTTGTCTAATTCTGTGACTCTCCATTTCTTCTTTCTTTCCAATTCCTTTTTCCTACCCCAACCCCATGAAGCACTAAGGGACATTATTATATTATACAAAACAAAGACTCCCTCCCCTTTGATAATCATATTGGTGTAAATATTTATATATTTGCTTAGTGTTTGCCCTCAAATATGTAGTCCTTTTGCTCCTCTGTGTTAATGTTGGCTGTTTAGCAAATTAAACAACCTAGAGTCAAGAATGGAATCCATTCAACTCCATTTTTATTGTGCATGGCAGAACATCAAACACAAATGCTAAATAAATGTAGCTTCTTGTTTACCCTATTAATTATTCTCTATCTTAGGGTTTTTGGTTTTACTTTGCATAAAATAGGCATCATTCCTGACATAAAGGCATTTTGAAGCCAAATGACACATTCTCTCTTTGTGCATTTGTGTGTGTGTGTGTGTGTGTGTGTGTGTGTGTGTGTGTGTGTGTGTATTTTCTGTTGGAATTCCTGAACAATAAAATGTATAGACCTGGGTGTTTTTTGATAATCTAGATGTTCTAGAAGGCAAAAAAATTGTTTGGATTTCTATGAAAAAAATTTCCTCACTGGACTCTTTTTTTATTCTGATAGTACAGACAGTGCATTAAATGTGAATGACAACTATGATAATATTGTTCTGCCTTCTCTGTAAATCTACCAGAAAACAGTTATCTAGCTTGCATGCAGTCTTCAAGATATTTGTGAAAAGGGGGACCAACAGGTAAACAATGAAGCAGATTTATTTAGGGTTGATAAAAAAGTCATTAAAAATAAAAGTTATGCATCTTGTTAAAATTGCTCTGTAGGATTTCTAAACCCAATTATTATAGCTAAGAAAATATCAATTGAAGTATAACAAAATGGTTCTTGCTTTGAATGTGGCTATAAAAAATTACCTTCCCTTAATCCCACATGTATTTACTAAAAGTTTGGCAGATAAATACCAAAACTTTAACAATCTAGGAAAAAATTTTCAATCCTGTTATGCCTTGAACAACACTGCTTAAACAATTCAGAGATTGGACAAAGGAAGAATTTTTTCTTTTTCTTAATCTATCCTACATCATGCCAGGCTCTTTGTAAGACTGTCAAACATTGTATATGAAGTTATATCCATCACTAGTGAAAGATGAATCACTCAGTGCTGATGGAGCAACATTTTTTCTAACTCTAAATTAAGATATTAAATAGCAAAGGAAAGTCATGCAATCAATGGGAGGTATTGCATAAAAGATTACTCCTAAAATGTTTTGTTTATAATGGTTTCCAGTAGAGATCTGTTCATTGAGTCCAACTCTACAACTCTGTAATATGCATCCATCAAGTACTCTTAACTGTTATAGAATAAATAGATGTAGAAAAAGATTATGATTCTTCTTGACCTGGAAAATTGAAGAGCTCTACAGCCATTGGAAAAAGGACAAGAATTATGGCAATTCATAGGATGGCTATAATTTTATTTCATCCTTCTCTTGTTATGCAGGATACTGAGCATATAATATTCAGGTATGATTGTGCTTATAAAAGAATTTACATTTGCTATTTTGGTAATAAATGATTATACATTTTTGATAATAAATCAAAATAATCAGAATATATTTCAAACTTTAGTATTTTTCCCCATTAGCTCTTTGAAAATCACAAGGATTACAGCCAATCAGCTCCACCACAGTTTAATACAAACAGAGTCTAATATTGCTTTAATGAGTGGAAATATTAAGATATATGTAAGTTACTAACTTGTTTCTAGTCACAAAACCAAAAATTAATAGAGATGTAAATAAAACTTAAGGATCTAAGAACCACTTTTGCATGTGAATAACTGGATCTAGTTGAGCTTAAGTAGAAAATGAGTTTGTAAGGGAGAAGGATCCTATCCTAGAAGATTGAAGAGGTAGCTGAAGTTCTGACCTCAACACTTGTGATTCAGGACATTAACTTGGCATTTATTTTATTTTTTCTAATTACATGTAAAAATAGTTTTCAACATTCATCTTTGTAAGATTTTGAATTCACATTTTTCTACCTTCTTCCCTTTCCTTCAAACCTCCCGATGACAAATAATCAGTTATAGGTTATTCATGTTTAATATTTTTCAACATTAGTGAAAAAATAATTTCACAATATTATGAAAGAAAAATCAAAACAAAATGGGAAAAATCTCTAGAAATTAAAAAAAGCAAATTTTTAACAAGTGAAAATAGTATGCTTTATTCTACAATCAGACTCAATTGTTCTTTCTCTGGTTTATGGCATTTTCCATTACAAATACTTTAGAATTATTTTTGATCATTTTACTGCTAAGAACTAAGTCTATCATAGCTGATTATCACACAATATTTCTTTAATATGTGCAATGTTTTCCTGGTTTCCTCACCTCACTCAATATCAGTTCATGTACATCTTTCAAAGTTTTTCTGAAATCTACCTGTTTAACATTCATCTTCACAAGGTTTTGTGTTCCAAATTTTTCTCTCTTCCTCCCTCATCTTCCCTCTTTCTAAAAATGGTAGACAGTTTTATGTTATTTATACATGTGGTATCATGTAAATAAATAAATAAATGTGTGTATATATATATATATATATATATATATATATATATATATAGTGTAAAACATTTCCATATTAGTGATAGTTGTGAAAGTAGTTCAAAAGGAAAACAGTGAGAAAAATAAAGTGGAAAAAAGTATTCTTCAATCTGTATGCAGAGTCCATCAATTCTTTATCTGGATATGGATAAAGGATAGAATTTTCTTTTATGAATTCTTTGTATTTGTCTTGGATCATTGTTACTGACAAAAACTAAGTCAATCACAGTTGATTATCACATAATGTTGTTGAGACTATGAGTAATGTTTTCTTGGTTTTGGTCATTTCACTTAGCTTCAGTTTGAATGAGTCCAGTTTTTTCTGAAATTTGCCTGATTACCATTTCTTATTACATAATAGTATTCCATTACATTCATATACCACAACTTGTTCAGTCATTCCCTAATTGACGGGGATCCCCTTAGTTTCCAATATTTTTTTCACCATGAAAAGGGCTACTCTAAATATTTTTTTGTGTATTTAGATCATTTTTATGATCTCTTTGGGATATAGATCTAGTATTAGTATTGCTGGATCAAAGGGTATATATACACAGTATTTGGGCATAGTTCCAAATTGCTCTCCAAAATGGTTGGATCAATTCACAACTCCAATAACAATGCATTAGTGTCCCAGTTTTCCCATATCTCCTCCTTCTTCCTTTTCTGTAATATTAGTCAATTTATAGTTATGAATTGGTTCCTCAGATATGTTATAATTTGAATTTCCCTAATCAAAAGTGATTTAGAGCACTTCTTCATATAAGTAAAAATAGCTTTAATTTCTTCATCTGAAAAGTGACTATTATTATTTTAACTTTATCTAATGGGGAATGGCTTACATTCTTAAAATTTAATGAAATTCTCTACATTTTTGAGAAATGAAACCTTTTTTTAAAGAAAGATTTTATTTAATTTCAGTTTAACAATTTTCCCCCCATTCTTGCTTCCCTCCCCCCCACCATGGAAGGCATTCTGCTGTTTACATTGGTTCCATGTTATACATTGATCTCAGTTGAATACAATGACAGAGAAATCATATTAAGGAAGAAAAATAAAGTATGAGATAATAAAATAATGTAATAATATAATGCTTTTTTTCTAATTTGACAGTAATAGTCTTTAGTCTTTGTTCAAAGTTCATAATTCCTTCTCTGGATACAGATAGTATTCTCCATTGCAGATAGCTCAAAATGGTCCCTGGTTGTTGCACTGAAGGGATGAGCAAGTCCATCAGGGTTGTTCATCACCCTCATGTTGCTGTTAAGGTATATAATGTTTTTCTGATTCTGCTCATCTCACTCAGCATCAGTTCATGCAAATCTTTCCAGTCTTCCCTGAACTCCCATTCCTCCTGGTTTCTAATAGAACAATAGTATTCCATGACATACATATACCACAGTTTGTTAAGCCATTCCCCAATTGAAAGACATTCACTTAATTTCCAATTTTTGCCACCATAAACAGGGCTGCTATAAATATTTTTGTACAAGTGATGTTTTTACCCTTTTTTATCATCTCTTCAGGGTATAGACCCAGTAGTGGTACTACTGGGTCAAAGGGTATGCACATTTTTGTTGCCCTTTGGGCATAATCCCAAATTGCTTTCCAGAAAGGCTGGATGAGTTCATAGGTCCACCAACAATGTATTACTGTCCCAGATTTCCCACATCCCTTCCAACATTGATCATTGACCTTTCTGGTCATATTGGCCAGTCTGAGAGGTTTGAGGTGGTATCACAGAGATGCTTTAATTTGCATTTCTCTAATAAGTAATTATTTGGAGCAATTTTTCATATGACTATGGATTGCTTTGATTTCTTCAGCCATAAATTGCCTTTGCATATCCTTTGACCATTTGTCAATTGGGGAGTAGCTTGTGTTTTTTGAAAATGTGACTCAGTTCTCTGTATATTTTAGAAATGAGTCCATTGTCAGAAACATTACATGCAAAAATTGTTTCCCAGTTTATGCATTTCTTTAGATCTTGGTGACAGTGGCTTTGTCTATGCAAAAGCCTTTTAGTTTAATGTAGTCATAATTACCTAGTTTGTTTTGAGTGATGTTCTCTATCTCTTCCTTAGTCATAAACCATTTTCCATTCCATAGATCTGACAGTTAAACTACTCCTTGGTCTTCTAGTTTGCTTATAATATTGTTTTTTTATGACTAACTCCTGTATCCATTTGGATGTTATCTTGGTATAGGGTGTGAGGTGCTGGTCTAATCTAAGTTTCTTCCATACTATCCCAATAGCTGGACTTTTTGGGTTTATCAAACAGCAGATTACTATAATCATTTCCTGCTATTGCATCTGGCTTATTCCAGTGATCCACGACTCTATTTCTTAGCCAATACCAGACAGATTTCAGGATCAATGCATTATAATATAATTTTAGATCTGGTAAGGCTATAAACCACCTTCTTTTATGCTTTTTTTCATTGAATTCCTGGAAATTCTTGACTTTTTATTTCTCCATATAAATTTGCTTACAACTTTTTATAACTCATTAAAGTAAATTTTTTTTGGAATTTTGACTGGTAGGGTGCTAAACAAGTGGTTTAGTTTTGGTAGAAGTGTCATTTTTATTATATTAGCCCAGCTTATCCATGAACAGTTGATGTTTTCCCAGGTATTTAAGTCTGATTTTATTTGTATGAGAAGAGTTTTGTAATTGTTTTCAAAAAGTTTTTGAGTCTGGCTTGGCAGGTAGACTCCTAGGTATTTTCTTTTGTCTGAGGTTACTTTGAATGGGATTTCTCTTTCTAGCTCTTTCTGCTGTATCTTGCTAGTCATATATAGAAATGTTGAATATTTATGAGGGTTTATTTTATAACCTGCTACTTTCCTAAAGTTGCTAATTATTTCTAGTAGTTTTTTAGATGACTTTTTGGGATTCTCTAGGTATACCATAATTTCACCTGCAAAGAGTGAGAGTTTTGTCTCTTCCTTCCCTATTCTAATTCCTTCAATTTCTTATTTCTTCTCTTATTGCTGGGGCTAATATTTCCAAAATGATATTGGATAGTGGTGATAATGGGCATGCTTGTTTCACCCTGATTTTATTGGAAATGCCTCTAGCCTATCCCCATTGCATATAATGATTGTTGATGATTTCAGATAGATAGCACTTATTATTTTAAGGAACAAACCATTTATTCCTACTCTCTCTAGTGTTTTTAGTAGGAATGGGTTCTGTATTTTATCAAAAGCTTTTTCAGTATCCACTGATATGATCATATCATTTCTGATAGTTATGTTATTTATATAATGAATTATACTAACAGTTTTCCTAATGTTGAACCAACCCTGCATTCCCAGGATAAATCCTACTTGATCATAATGTATTATCCTAGTGATAACTTGTTATAATCATTTTGCTAAGATTTTATTTAAGACTTTTGTATCTATCTTCATCAGGGAGATAGATCTATAATTTTCTTTCTCTGTTTTAACTCTTTCTGGTTTAGGTATCAGCACCAGACTGGTGTCATAGAAAGAGTTAAGCAGAGTTCCATCTTCCCCTATTTTTCCAAAGATTTCATATTGGAACCAATTGTTCCTTAAAAGTTTGATAGAATTCACTTGTGAATCCATTTGGCCCAGGAGATTTTTTCTTAGGGAGTTCAATCATGGCTTCTTGAATTTCTTTTTTCTGAGATATGGTTATTTAATTTTTTCATTTCCTCTTCATAATCTGGGCAACTTACATTTTTGTAAATATTCACCCATTTCACTTAGATTGTCAAATTTATTGACATAGAGTTGGGCAAAATTATTCTGAATTATGGCTTTAATTTCTTCCTCATTGGTGATGAGTTCACCTTTTTCATTTATGATACTAGCAATTTGGTTTTCTTCTTTTTTAAATCAAATTGACCAGAGGTCTATCAATTTTATTGGTTTTTTCATAAAACAAGTTCTTGGTTTTATTTATTAGTTCAATAGTTTTCTTGCTTTCAATTTTATTAATTTCTCCTTAATTTTTTAGAATTTCTAATTTAGTATTTAATTGGGGGTTTTAATTTGTTCTTTCTCTAATTTTTTAGCTGCATATTCAGTTCATTAATTTATTCTTTCTCTAATTTATGCATGTAAGCATTTAAAGATATAATATATCCCCTGACAGCCCCCTAGAGTGTATCCCATAGGTTTTGGTATGTTGTATCATTATTGTGATTATCTAAGATAAAATAATTATTTCTTTCTATAATTTGTTGCTTGATCCACTCATTCTTTAAAATGAAGTTATTTAGTTTCCAATTAGTTCTGGGTCTGTATCTCCCTGGCCCATTATTGCATATGATTTTTATTGTATTATGATCTGAGAAAGATGTATTCATTATTTCTGCCTTTCTGCAATTGATCATTAGATTTTTATGTCCTAGTACATGGTCGTTTTTGTGTAAGTGCCATGTACTGCAGGAAAAAAAATCCCCTTTCAATTCCCTCCTAGGTTTATCATATCTAGGTTTTCTAACAATCTATTTATCTCCTTAACTTCTTTCTTGTTTATTTTATGATTCAATTTATCTAAATCTGAGAGTGGGATGTTGAGGTCTGCCAGTAGTAGAGTTTTGCTGTCTATGTCTTTCTACATGTCTTTCAACTTCTCCTCTAAGAATTTGGATGCTGTCCCATTGGGTGCATACATATTTAATATTAAAATTATTTTATTGTCTATGGTACCTTTTAGGAAGATATAGTTTCCTTCCTTATCTCTTTTAACGCTATCTATTTTTGCCAGCTGCTTTGTCTGAGATAAGGATTGTTACCCCTGCTTTTTTCACTTTAACTAAAGCAAAATATATTTTGCTCCAATCTTATACCTTTACTCTACATCTATCTCTCTGCTTCAAATGAGTTTCTTGTAAGCAGCATATTTTAGGATTTTGGTTTTGAATCCATTCTTCTATCTGCTTATGTTTTAAGGGAGAGTTCATCCCATTCACATTCAAGTTAAAATTACTAACTCTTTAATGGCCCTTCATGCCGTCTTCCTTCTGTTTGTATTTCCCACCTTTTTCCCTTTATCCCTATTTCCCAGTGTTTTGTTTCTGAATACCTTCACCTTCAGTGTGCTTACCCTCTTAAATCAACCCCCTCCCCCTTTTTTCCCCCATTCCTTTTTCCTCTTCTTCCCTTCTTTCCATTAGTTCCCCCTTTTTCTCCCCCTCCCCATTCCCCCCACCCTTTTCTCCTTTTAATGCTTGAGAAGTAAAATAAATTTCTTTAACTTGATTAAGTGTGTCTAAATTAACTTTAAGCCAAGTCTGATGAGATGAAGATTCAGGTGGTTTTCACCTCCTCCCTTCCTCCCCTCAATTACAATAGGTCTTTTGTACCTCTTGATGTAATGAGATTTACCCCATTCAGTCTGCCTCCAACCTCCCTTCTCCTTGCTGCCCCCTTTTTAAAGAGGTATTGTTTTTAAATCATACTATTGGAGACACAGAAAAATTATGAGTGTCCATCACTTCTGGCTATGTATAGTCTCTCTGATAGAGTTACAATTCTCAAGAGTTATGAGACTCTTTTTCCCAAGTTGGTATATAGCCAGTTTCATCTTATTGGATAGCAGCTTGTTTTTTTTAACCTTTTCATGTGTCTCTTGAACCTCCTATTTGATATCCTAATTTTGTATTTAGCTCTAATCTTTTCATCATGAAATCTTTGAAGTCTCCCATTTCATTAAATGTCCATCTTTTTCCCTGGAAGAGAAGGCTCATCTTTGCTGGGTAGTGGATTCTTGGCTCCATTCCAAGCCCCCTTGTTCTTCAGAATATCTTATTCCAGACCCTTCAATCCCTTAATGTTGCTGCAGCCAGGTCCTGTGTAATACTTACTGTGGCTCCTTGATATTTAAACTTTTTCTTTCTGGTTGCTTGCAGCATTTTTTGTTTTATCTGATGGTCCTGGAATTTGGCCACAACATTCCTTGGTGTTTTCATTTTAGTATCTCTTTCCAGAGGGGATTGATATATTCTTTCAGTAACTATTTTACCCTCTTGTTCTATGCTATCAGGGCAATTTTACATCACTAAATCCTGTAATATTAAGTCCAGGCTTTTTTTATCTTCAATGTTCTCAGAAAAGCCAATAATTCTTAGATTCTCCCTTCTTGATTGATTCTCGATGTCAGTAGTTTTACTGATGAGGTATTTTACATTTTTATTTCCTATTTTTTCAGTCTTTTGGTTTTGTTTAACACCATCTTGTTGTCTCATGAAGTCATGAGTTTCTGCCAATTCCATTTTTTTAGAGAAGATTTTTCTTCCTTTACCTTTTGCAACTCCTTGTCCAGTTGGTCCATTCTATTTGCCCAAATGTAGTTTCGAGAGAATCATTACCTTTTTGCATTTGTTCAATTGAAGATCTGAGAGAGTAATTCTCATTTTGTATTTGTCCAATTGTCTTTTCCCAGGATTAGTTTTCTTGTTGCAAGATGTTAATTTTCTTTTGAAGTTCTTTTCTCAATTTTCCAATTGATTTTTAAACTCCTTCCTGATTTCTTCAAGGAAGTCTTTCTGGACTGGAAACCAATTCATATTCTCTTCAGCAGTTTTAGATCTCTCTGGGTTATGATCTGTCTGTTCTAAGTATTTCTCCATGGGTCCCCCTTTTCTCTGGCCTTTTTTCATCTTGTGTTGGGGGAGGGATTGGTTCTCAGAGGTTTGCTTTTGAGGATCCTAGAGGCTTTGTTCACTTGGCTTAGTAATTCCAAAGGCCAGCCAGAGGGAGGTGCTGGTTGCTTTCTCTGGAGTAAGATCCTCAGCAGCAGCAGGGTTTGAATTGACCTTGAAAAGTGGGCTGGGCCCTGGGGGAGAAGCTCTGAAGCCCTGAGGGGGTGGGGGTGAGGAGGTTTTTTATTGTTTGTTCTGGGCAAAGGGCTCTGCCAAAAGTATGGAGCTCAGGTCCCTGGCCCAGCTGGTTGTTGTCCAGGTGTGCTCTGAGATTCTGTGCTAGAACTCACCCACATGTAGCTCTTCTCCCTCTGACCAAAGATTTTGTAGCTAAAGCTGGATCTCACACCAGCCACTCACTAAATTCTCCATGGCTGAGGCTGACCCTTTGACCTCCCCCAGCTGTAGTCCCCAGTGCTAATCCTCTGCTCTGTCTCCTGGTTCACCCAAGGTCCCCTGAGACAGACCTTCTGGGTAGGTGTTCTTCTCCTAGCTTCTCTTTCTGGGTTTTGTTGATCGAATTTCTATTAAGAAGTTTCTCTCATGTTATTTATGAGGGGAAAGAGAGAGCACTATCACAGTGTCTGTCTTCTCTCTGCCATCTTGGCTGGAAGTCTCTGAGAAATGAAACCTTTAACACTGATATCAAAGATATTGTGTTCTAGATTTCTGCTTTCCTCCTAATCTTGGGCACATTAATTTTGTTTGTACAGAAATGTTTTAATTTAACATAATCAAAATTATCTATTTCACATTTTGTAATTCTCTGTCACAACTTAGTCATAAACCTATAACTCACTTAACTTCTCCTTTAGGAATTTGGATACCATACTATTTGGTGCATATATGCATTCATATTACTTCATTATCTATACAATGCCTTGCCAAAACAAGACATAGTTCCTTATGTTCCTTCCATATCTCTTAATTTGTTCTATTTTTGCATTTGCTTTGGCTGAGCTAATATTGCTACTTTTTAAAAATTTCAGATAAAGCATAATAAATTTTGCTTCAGTTCAGTTCTGTAAGGGACTGTTGTGTGTGGGAGTACTAAGTAAACTTTTAATACCTGTTGTCTGCAAGTGGGGTATTGTTTGACTTGTAATTAAAGAATGCCTTGGGATTGGGAGTGAAAAGGGTATTTAAATACTTGATTGGGTTTGAATAAATAGAGAAATTTCCCTCTTTGTCTCCCACCTCTTCAATTTTAGTCTGAGTAAAGGATAAGCTAGCCAGACAGGAACACAACACAGCCCCTTACCTTCACTGTGTGTATTTCTCTGCTTCAGGTGTGTTTCTTATGAACAAAATATAGGATTTTGGTTTTTTATCCACTCTGCTATTCCATTTTATGAAATAATACATCCTATTTGCACTAATAGTTATAATTACTTATTGCCTGCCCATTCTATTTTTTTCCTCCTGTTTGTTCTGTCTTACCTTTCACACCTTCCTTCCTCAGCAATATTTTGGTCCTGTCTATTGCCTTCCCTGGCCTGCCCTCTTTTCTGTCTCTCCCTTCCCCTTTATTTAATCTCCTCTGCTTCTACTCTCCCATTGAGTTAAGATAGATTTCCATATTTAACTGATGATGTATATTATTCCCTCTTTCTGACAATACTGATAAAGAGTAAGGTTCAAGCAATACCCATTTCTCACTCTCTCGTCTTTCCCTCCACTGTAATAGGTTTCTTGTGCCCCTTCACTTGAAATAATTTCCCCCATTCTACTTCTTGCTTCTGCAACCAGCATATGACTTTTTCTCATTATTTCTGTCATTTCCTCCAATTTGCCTTATATCTGTACCCTCTATGTATATTTCTTCTAGTTGTATCATTATTAGTAGTAATTTTTAAGAATTAAAAGTATCGGGGGGCGGAGCCAAGATGGCGACAAGAAGGGATCCAGTCTTAGGAGCTCTCTGATAAAAATTCATAAACTAAGGACTCTAACTAAACTTTTGAGAGACAGAACCCACAAAGGGACCCAGTGAGGCAGTTCTCCTACTGAAGGTAACCTGGAAAAGAGCAGAAAGGCTCTGCTCCCTGGGGTTGGAGGGGCGGTCTGGAAGAGGGGTGGCCCACCAAAGCCAAAGAACTTCAGCCTCCCGGAGGCAGCCCCAGGGCGCTGGGAGCTGCGGCTCACAGCAGCGGGGGAGTCTCCTGGGCTGCACCACGGGGAGCACCAGCACGGAGTGGGGGAGCAGTGGGGGACCTCTGCCAGAGCAAGCACATGGAGCCCAGCCCTCAGGGCACACAGCCAGCAGTCTGGTCTTTCCACAGCCTAGACCCAGAAACAGAAGTAGGTGGAGCCAGTAAGCAGGAGCCCCCAGGGCATGAGCCCATTGAGCTGAGGGAGGGGAGTAAAGAGAGAGAGAGAGACTGCAGAGCTCTGTCCTCTGCCCCTGAAACAGGACTCTGGAGCTCTGACCACATTCAGATCGTGATCACAGTCTAGGGCCCCCCCATAGATCAGCAGGGCCCCCACCACCCACCTCAGACCCATGGCAGAGGGGGGGTACTTATGGTCATTCACAGACCAAGAGGGAGGACAGAGCCTCACACACTGAGACCCTTGTGGGAGTGTCCCAAAAGCTCAGGAAGCACCCCCAAAAAACAGGCTTAGGCTGGGAAAATGAAGAAACAAGAGGAAGACCATTGAGAAATATTTTGCAAACGAGCCCAAGAAGGATCAAAATACTCAGTCTGAAGATGAGGAAGCACAAGCTCCTGCTTCTAAAGACTCCAAGAAAAACAGAAATTGGACTCAGGCTATGATAGAGCTCAAAAAAGACTTTGAAAATCAAATGAAGGAGTTAGAAGAAAAACTGGGAAAAGAAAGGAGAGAGATGCAGGAAAAACATGAAAATGAAGTCAGCAGCTTAGTCAAGGAAATCCAAAAAAATGCTGAAGAAAATAGCATGCTAAAAACCAGCTTAGGTCAAATGGATAGAACAGTTCAAAAAGTTATTGAGGAGAAGAATGCTTTAAAAAGCAAAATTGGCCAGATGGAAAAAGAGATAAGAAAACTCTCTGAGGAGAATACATCCTTCAGACAAAGAATAGAATTCAGGGAGATTGATGAATTTAACAGAAATCAGGAATCAATACTTCAAAACCAAAAAAATGAAAAATTAGAAGAAAACGTGAAATATCTCATTGAAAAAACAACTGATATGGAAAACAGACTTAGGAAAGATAATTTGAAAATTATTGGAATACCTGAAAGTCATGATCAGGAAAAGAGCCTTGACATTTTCAAAGAATTACTACAGGAAAATTGCCCTGATGTTCTAGAAGCAGAGGGCAAAATAGAAATGGAGAGAATCCACCGATCCCCCCCGAGAAAGAGATCCCAAAAAACCAACCCCCAGGAATATTATAGCCAAGTTCCAGAACTACCAAGTCAAAGAGAAAATATTACAAGCAGCCAGAAGGACACAGTTCAAATATCGTGGAGCTGCAGTCAGGATCACACAGGACTTAGCAGCAGCTACATTGGAAGCTAGTAGGGCTTGGAACACAATATACCGGAAGGCAAAAGAGCTTAGAATGCAGCCAAGAATGAACTACCCAGCAAGGCTGAATGTCCTCTTCCAGGGAAAAAGATGGACTTTCAATGAACCAGGGGAATTTCAAAGGTTCCTTTTGGAATGGCCAGAGCTGAACAGAAGGTTTGATCTTCAGATACAGGACTCAGGTGAAGCATGGAGATTGGAGGAGAGGGGGGAAATATGAGGGACTTAATGAGGATGAACTGAATGTATAGAAAAATGATACTGATAATATTCATATGAACCATCTCACTTAATAGAGCAGGTAGAGGGAGCTTTTATAGTTGAAGCACAGGAGAAAGCTGAATTCGAAGATAAAATATGGTGTAAAAATGGAGTCAATAAGAAAAAAAGGGAAATGGAATGGGAGAAAGAAAAAGGAGAGGGGGAATAGTCCAAACTATTTCACATAATAAGATTTTTTTTATTACATTGAGCTATTGCAATGATATGGAAGTGGGGAGGCAAGGGGGAATGAGGGAACATTTGCTCTCATCAGAGATGGCTAGGAGAGGAAACAGCAAATATACTCAATGGGGTGTAGACAACTGGAGTAAGAAGGAGGGGGGAGCAGGGGGAAGGGGTGGGGATGTAAATAAAGGAGGAGAGGCTGGACCATGGGGGGACAGTGGTCAGATATAGCACATTTTCTTTTTTTACTTCTGGCAAGGGGCTGGGATTGGATGGCCTGCCCAGGACCATAGGGCCAGGTGGTTTCTGGGTCTAAGAGGTGGTATGGGGGCTCAGGGCTTCTTGGCCCCAGGGCCAGGGATCTGTCTGCTGCGCCACTCAGCAACCCTACAGCAGAGTCAGAGTGAAAGGAGAGAGAAAATATAGTACATGATAGTGGAGAAATAAGAAAGGAGGGAGTTGCGATCAGCAATGGCAACGTTGGAAAAATATGGAAGCAACTTTTGTGATGGACTTATCATAAAGAATGTGATCCACTCACGACAGAGTTGATGGTGTTGGAACAAAGACTGAAACACATTTTTTGTTATTATTATTTGGGGGAGGGTGCAGGGCAAGTGGGGCTGGGTGGCCTGCCTGGAGCCACATAGCAGGGTGATCATTGGGTGTCTGGGGCCGGATTCAGACCCAGGTGCTCCTGGCTCAAGGGCCAATGCTCTGTCTGCCACCCAGCCACCCCTACTATTATTTCTATTTTATTTTATTTTGGGTCTTTTTTTTTTTCTTCTTTTTGGTTTTTGCAGGGCAGTGGGGATTGGGTGGCTTGCATGTCACATGGCTGGGTGATTATTGGGTTTACGAGGCTGGATATGGACTCGGGTGCTTGTGGCTCTAGGGCTGATGCTTCATCCATTGTACCACCTGGCCATACCTACAATTATTACTATTATTTTTTTTAATTTTAATTTTTTTCTCCCCCCTTTACTTTTTTGCCCAAGCAAGTCTATCTATATTCAATGGGGGGAGGGGTATTTTGTTTACTTATAAACAAGTAAATCTTATTAATGTAAAGAAAAATATTTGTACAAAATGAGAATAAAAAATAAATTAAAAAAAAGAATTAAAAGTATCAGGGGCGGCTGGGTGGCATAGTGGGTAAAGCACTGGCCCTGGAGTCAGGAGTACCTGGGTTCAAATCTGGTCTCAGACACTTAATAATTACCTAGCTGTGTGGCCTTGGGCAAGCCACTTAACCCTGTTTGCCTTACAAAAAAAAACCCTAAAAAAACAACAAGAATTAAAAGTATCATCTTCCCATGTAGGGATGTAAACAGTTCAACTACATTAAATTCCTTATGTTTTCTTTTCCCTTTTTCCCTTTTCTAGACTTCTCTTGGGTTTTAACATAAGAGATCAAATTTTTTATTCAATTCTGGTCTCCTCGTTATGAAAGCCTGAAATGATTTTATTTCATTGAATAATCATTTTTTCCCTTGAAATATTATGCTTAATTTTTACCATGGAGGTGATTCTTGGATATGGTCCTTACTCATTTACATTTTAGAATATAATGTTACAGAACCTTTGATTCTTAATGGTGCAGTTGCTTAGTCTTATGTAATCTTTATTGTGACTTTCCAACATTTGAGCTGTTTCTTTTTGATTTCCTGCATTATTTTTCCTTGCCCTGATAATTCTGTAATTTGACTGTGATGTTCTTCAAGGTTTTTAATTGTGTGACCTCTTTCCTGAAGTGATCAATTGGTTCTTTCCATGCCTATTTTACTCTGTTTCTAGTAGATCAGGGCTGTTTTCCCTGATAATTTCTTGAAAGATGCTGCATAGAATCTTTTATGGCTTTCAGATTGCCCGATGATACTTATACTGTCTCTCCTGGATCTATTTTCCAGGTCAATTGTTTTTCCAATGAGGTATTTTACATTTTCTTCTATTTTTTCATTTTTTTGAATTTGTTTGATTGATTCTTAATGTCTCATGGAGTCAATACTTTCCACTTGTCCAATTCTAATTTTTAAGGAGTTATTTTCCTCAGTTAGTATTTCTCTTTCCTTTTTCATTTGGCCAATTCTACTTTTTTAAGCAGTTGTTTTATTTTTCTAAGCTATTGACTCTTTTTTCATAATTCTCTTACATCATTCTCAGTTCCTTTCCCAATTTTTCCTTCTCTTTTATATGATTGTGTGTGTGTGTGTGTGTGTGTGTGTGTGTGTTTTTGCAAGGCAATGGGATTAAGTGGCCACAGCTAGGTAATTATTAAGTGTCTGAGGCAGGATTTGAACTCAGGTACTCCTGACTCCAGGGTCAGTGCTCTATCCACTGTGCCACCTAGCTGCCCCATCCTTTAAGTGACTTTTAAGCTCCTTTTTGAACTCTTTCTTCTTGGCATGAAACCATGTTCCTCAGTTTTCCCATAGGTGTTTTGATATTGTTCTCTTCCTCTGAGTTTGTGGCTTGATCTTCCCTGTCACTATAATAACTTTCCATAATCAGATTCTTTTTGTTGTGTTCTTGCTCATTATTTTAAGCTCTGCTTCCAGATTGGAAGGGATGCTGTCTCAAGCATCTTGTGCCAGGGACTTCAGGCCCTGGTCTTTACCTAGTGCTGCATTGATGTTTCCCTGAGGCCCAAGGGGGAGTATGGTGTGGGCAATGATTGGTTCCACTGAGACCATAGGGTTCTGATAGCTTTTCTGGTGCTGTGCCAGGTTCCTTACGCTGGTATCTAACTTTCGCTGAGGTCTGTAGGATGTTTCTGCATTTACCAAGGGGCTATACTGAAGCACATGATAATCTGACTACTGGAAGCTACCTAATTGCCCAGAGCTATGCCAAAGCAAGTGGCAGATTTCAGAACTGAAGTCTGCCAAATCCCAAACTATGCTGAGGCCACATGGTGTGTCTGAGTATGGGTGGAGGGATCCTGGTATTGGCATTTGCCTGTTCTGCCACAATGAGGCTTAGGATCTTCCACTGGTTTGCTGAGGTAGGGGATGCTGTTGGTTTGCTGGGACACTTTCTTTCCCTGAATGAGACAGACCTTTCTTGACAACCTTCTAAATTTCTTGGGCTAAAAGATTGTTTCACCTTGTCTTTTTTGCTGGTACTACTTTTTCAAGATTTGTTTGAAGTTGCTATTTTGTAGTTGGAGGTAAATGTGGGAGAGTTATAATGCTTACTCCACCATCTTGACTCCTGGAAGTCCTCAAAACAATTTTATAAGGTAGGTGCTATATTTGCTCCCTTTAGCCTCAAGATATACATTTTTAAATGTTCCTTTATAAATCATGTTGTATGGAGAAGTCTATATAAAAGACTTTACAGGACAGATGATGAATCATGTAAATCTATCATCTGTGCTAGAAAAACACTACAAAACTTATGCAATGTTGACAGTAGGTCATCTCAGAGAACAAATGTCAACCTGCTGAAATAAAATGTTTGTTATTTTCCTTCTGATGTGGTGGGGGAAAAGTGGAATTAAGCAAAATATATATGTGTATCTGTATTTTATAGAACTTTTTAGAAGATAAAAAGAATTAAATGTGCCAGCGATCCATGAAGACAAGATTGTATAACCAGGTGATGAAGAATTGGAGAGTTTGAAAGAAGAAACATGGATCAGACTCAATGTTTTGCTCTTCAACCTGAACTTGTATCTGACTTTTTTTAGGTTTTTTTTTTTTTGCAAGGCAAATGGGGTTAAGTGGCTTGCCCAAGGCCACACAGCTAGGTAATTATTAAGTGTCTGAGACCAGATTTGAACCCAGGCACTCCTGACTCCAAGGCCTGTGCTTTATCCACTATGCCACCTAGCCACCCCACTTGTATCTGACTTTAGGGGACCAAGATATTCAACAGAGAGCTTAGCATATTCTCTGTCACAGATTATTACATCAATGCTACCCTGAGCCTGAGAAAAATTTAAAAAATAGGGAGAGAAGAGTAGTTCTGAGGTCTCTCTGGCTCTGGAGAGTATGTCAATCAATCTGATGGGCATTGGAAGGCAGAACCTCAACTGAGTTTAAGCAGGCCAATATTGATGCTTTGATTGACTACACATTTAACATTGCTTGTACTTGCCACTTAAGAACAAACAGGAAACAGTATGGAAAATAAGCACAACTGTGAGTTGCTAGAAGAAACAATATAGTAAGAGGCAAGCCCACCTCTGCAAAGTGAGGGCATTTGGAACTGTGTATCCAAGAAACATAGAGATCATTCAATCAACAAATAATAACTGATTACTTATGATGTGAAATGTCTTGGATCAGAAGCTTTGGAGGAATTGAAAGAAGCATAAAATTTACTCTCTGCCATTACAGATGACAGAGTCAGAGGTTCAATATTCAATTGTAAGGTTAGGTAACAATATAGGCTAGTATATGTTGTGCCAAATGAGTGGGTTAGATTTTAAAAGCTATGTAATTGGAAGGAGGAATGGTGGGGCATCTTTGCAGAACTGCAGGATTTAGATCTAGATCAGACTTTAAAGATCACATAGTATGACCTTTCCTTCCACGAAGGAGGAAACTGAGGGTCAGAGATATTCAGTGACTTGTTCAAGGTCATACACTTAATAAGTGGTAGTATCAGCCTTTAGAATCATCTTCTGATTAAAAGTTCACCATATCAGAATAGAAATGTGTCATGAAGAAAGTAACTGAATCCTAAGGAATGGCTGACAGACAAGAAAGAGTGTTAAACTTCATTTAGGGTAGAAAGCAGTGTAAGCAATGTAATAATGGTAGCAAAGTTCATGGAATATTTAGGAGAACATTAATAGTATATCATAATCTGCATGGAAGGTTCCTGCTGGAGCTTTGGCTCAAAAACCGAATTGGAGCTGAATTTTGGGTGGATCCTAGAGCTCATGTTAATGATAGATATTAACCAAAGGCAGTAAAGAGACTGAAAGTATTTTATAGGGAATCACACAATGAAAGTGGTGTTAACAAGATTGAATCAAGGATCTTGGACAAAGTCTCAAGGAGGAAGAGACTAGAGGAAAAGGGAGTCCTCAGAAAACTCTTACAACCAATACACATGTAAATTGATGAGGATAGTGTCATCAGTAATGAAGAAGGGAAGGGATAGCAATATGATCAGTTAGATCAAAATAGGAAAAAAAAGAGAGGTTAATAATGATTGAAATTTTGAGTCTTGGCAACTCAGAAAAGACCAGGAGTTTCCCTTTGAGCCCAAATAATCACAGTGTTCTTTAATAACAATGGTGACTACTTTTTGAAATCTAATATTGGTCCCATCCCTTTGAAGAGCTCAGAATCTTTGTCATTGTTTCACTCTTTAATCCTGACAGTCATCTCTGTAAAGCAACAGAAGCCCAATCCTAGGTTTCTAAAATCTTTGACACTGTCACCGTCACTGTTGGCAGTTTATATCAATAAAGAGGCTAATGAACACATCAGGATGCTTCCCAGCCAGATTTTAGTCTCCCCCCTGCCTCAAACGTCCTTCCCTCCTCCTGTGATGACCTCCATAATGAGGTACTGGAGTCTTCTACAAGTTAGCTCTCCCCTGCAGTGATGGCAGCTGGCCCTGCTGCTCTTCCCAGCAGTAGTGACCCAAAGCCTACTCCTGATGGAGAAGATGTGCTTGTCATCACAGGCAAAGTCATACTATTATCCAGAGTATGAATCCACTGTTATAGTTCATGCAAAGGCCATATGGGGAATGTGATGGCAGAGAGAAGACTATGTCCTTGAGTCCATGAAGATTTCTTACACATATGTATTGACTTTTAAGAGAAGCCATTTCTGGTGTTTACAAACAACTAAACATTACTAATGCTTAATTAAATCAAACAAAAACAATTGTGGTAATTAAGCAAGCAGTTGAACAATCTTGATGTCATCTCCAGTGAGCATTTGTTATATTTACTGTAGGGTTCCTCAAGGGCACTTGAATATTAGTTAGCCAGCTAACTAATTTTACACGTGGGGATAGATAAAGACCTGGTTTATTGGATGGTAGAGAAAGCAGTGATGTTGATTAGTTCTCAGCAGCTCTAAGTTGATTTGAGCATGTTTCCTGTTGAAAACATTCTTTGTCCTCTGTAAGTAGGTAAATAAGCCATAGTATATATCTTTGAGCAGATGTAGAAAATGAATGGTTAAAGGATTTACTGGATCAAGTCCAAAAACAGAAACAGGTTCAAGACTCAAGCTTCTCTGGATTTTAATGCCAGAATCTCTGACTTCACTCTCATTGTACAAGCTGTATAAGATCTACTATTTATGTAATACTTTAAGGTGGTACGTTGGATAGACTGCTAGACCTTGACTTAGGAAGATTCATCTTCATCAGTTTAAATCTGGTCTCAGACATTTCAGGCTGTGTTAATCAGGGCTATAAACTTAACCCTGTTTACCTCATTTTTCTCATCAGTAAAATAAGTTGAAAAAGGAAATGGCAAACCAGTCCAGTATCATTGCCAAGAAAACCCTAAATGGAGTCAGGAAGAGTCAAAGATGACTGAAAATGACTCACCTAGGGATTCTGGGAAGATGGTCAGAATGGTCAGGTAGGTCAGAAAATTCCAAGTTCTCCACTAACAAGTCAAAAATAAACATACACACACCACACACACACACAAACACACACCCCATCATCATCATCATCATCATCTCAGAGTGAAAACAGATGGGTAAAAACAAACAAAAGTTGGAGGACAACCCAAGAAGACCCAAAGAAAGATCCTTGACCAAGGTTCTGCTGACTGAGTGAAGTGCAAACACATCCAGGCTAGCTCCCTGAAAAAGCAAGAAGCAGCCACAGGGGCAGCCTGGTGGGAGGCAGCCTCTGCCTTAGTCACAGGAATTTTCACCTCAGGGACACTTAGGGAAGTCAGGCTTCTGATGGGAAAGGAGGGGTTAGAGCAGAAAACTCTGCTGAATAAGGAAATCAGGTGAGACAGTCCTGCACATGAAGTGTCACCTGTATGCTACTGGCTATCAATTCTTACAGGGGACCTGAATTCTTGGTCTTGCTTCTAGGTCAGAGGGGCCAATCAGAGGTTATCATCACTGGAGAGTTTTCTGGAAGTAAGATCATTTCCAGCACAATGCTCTGAGGGATCCCAGTTGTGACTTTGAATCAGGGGGAAAAGTGCATAGACTGGACCAAGGACAAAACTCCTAAAGCTAGCAGTATCATCCCACATCCCATAGGACTAGAAGTGACTATAACAATAAGCTACTAAAAAAAAATTAAAAATAAGAAGACCAAGGAGAAAGAACCCAATAATAGACAGTTACTAGGGAATAAAGAAAACTGGGTTCATCTTCAGAGGAAAATGCTGGAACAAAGAAAAGCCTCTCCTTTTCCAAAGAGTAATGTCAAATGACCATCTGCTCAAAGAGAATTCATAGACAAACTCAAAAAAAGACTTTAAAAAACAAATAAGAGAGATTGAGAAAAAACCAAAAATGAAAAGAAAAATCCAATAAAAAAAGAAAATTATGAAAAGAAAGTAAACCAACTGGGAAAAGATACATAATCTTAAGGAAGAAAATGACACTGAAAATCAGAATAGATAAAGGGAAGTCAGTAAAATTATAATAATAAGACAAAATATAAAGAATGAATAAATAGAAGAGAAGATGAAACACCTCACAAAAAAACCCAACAGATATGGTGAACAAATCAAGAAGAGAAAACATAAGAATAATTGGACCAGGAGCAGGTAGATGGCGCAGGAGATAGAGCATTAGTCCTGGTGTCAGGATGACCTGAGTTCAAATTTGCCCTCAGACAGTTAATAATTGCCTAACTGTGTGAACTTGGGTAAGTTACTTAACCCCATTGCCTTAAATAAAAAAAATTAAAAAAAAAAAG
Source organism: Macrotis lagotis (assembly GCF_037893015.1). Lineage (NCBI taxonomy): Eukaryota > Metazoa > Chordata > Mammalia > Peramelemorphia > Peramelidae > Macrotis > Macrotis lagotis. The sequence continues at coordinate 149,849,762 of NC_133659.1, read as the reverse complement.
AATAATTGGACTACTTAAAAGCTATTTTCAATAACAGAATCGGTGTACTAATATAAGAAATAAGTAAAGAAAAATGTCCTGAAGTGTTAGAACAAAAGGGGAAAATAGAAATGGAAAAAAATTCACCAATCACCACTTGAAGTGATCCTAAGAGGAAAACTGACAAGAATTTTGTAGCTAAATTTCAAAATGACCAGGTTAAGGAAAAAATTAAGAGCAACAAGAAAAAACAAATTAAAGTTGGCAGGATATTATTCTTGGAACACAACACATTGAAGAACAAAAGAACTGGGGTTGTGGTTGAAAATATCATACCAGCAAAGTCAAGCATAATCCTGGACAAATAAAAAGGACATTCTACAAATTTCCAGACTTTCTTTCTTTCTTTTTTTTTTTTTTTGATTTTATTTTTCCCTGGTTGTATGCAAAAATAAGTTTCAACATTCACTTTTAAAATCATGAATTCTGAAATCTCTCTCTTCCTCCCATCCCAATCCACCTCAGTGAGAAAGCAAATTGTTTGATATAGGTTAAAAATGTGTAGTCATGAAAAACATTACCACAATAGGAATATTGTAAAAGTAAATATACCCCACCCAAAAAAAGAAATCTCAAGACAAATAAAGTAAAAAAAAAATACTTCAATCTGTATTCATATAGCATCAGTTCAATCTTTGGGATGGATAGCATTCTTTTTTTTCAATTGATGGTTTATTTATTTTTCTAACTACATATTATGAAAATTTTTCAACATTCATCCACATGCATATGCATATTTTAAGTTAAATAATTTCCTTCCATCCTCCCTTCTCACCCCACTCTCCTCAGCAGCAAAAAGTCTGCTGAATATTACACATACACATTTATGTTTAACATGTTTACAGTTACTCTTTTCTATATGAGGAATTAGGATTAAGGGAAAAGAAAGAAAACCACGAGATAGGAAAGAAATACAGATTTCAGATTCTATAGGTGTTCTTTTGGTTTTATTTAGTTTTGGTTTGTTTTTCTTCCTATGGATGGGGATAGCATTGTCTATAGCCAATTTCCTAGAGTTGTCCTAGCTCTCTGAACTGCTGAGATGAGCTGCATCCATCAAGGATGATCAACTCACAATGCTGTTGTTAATGAGTTCAATGTTCTCTTCGTTCTGCTCCCTTCATTCTGCATCAGTTTCTATAACTTGCTTCGTGCTTCTCTAGAGTCCAACTATTCATGGTTTCTTATAGAATAATTATACTCCATAACATTCATATACCATTCCCTAATTGATGAGCACAATGGGATAGTCTTTATCATAAGTCTCTCAGTGTTCTTTTGGTTCATACCATTGCCATTCATATCATTCACAACTGATCATCCTACAACATTGATGTCACTTACATTTATAGGTCCTTTTCCATCCTACTTTTCATCGTTTTTGGAATATAGACCTGGAAGTGGCCTTGCTAGATCAAAGAGTTTGGGCATAGTTCCAAATTGCTGTAAGGAATTGTTGAAGGGGCAGCTAGGTGGTGCAGTGGATAGAACACCAGTCCTGGAGTCAGGAGGACCTGAGTTCAAATGTGACTTCAAGACACTCAATAATTATCTAGCTGTGTGACCTTGGCAAGTCACTTAACCCCATTGCCTTGAAAACAAATAAAAAAATTGTTGAATCCTTTTACAACTCCAACAATGGAATAATGACTCATTTTTTCTATGTCCCCTCCAACATTTGTCATTTTCTCTTTCTGTCCTATTACTCAATTCAATGGGTATAAGGTAGTATCTCAGAACTGTTTCAACTCTCATTTCTCCTGTCAATTATGAGTTAGGATATTTTTTTTTTAGGTTTTTGCAAGGCAAATGGGGTTAAGTGACTTTCCCAAGACCACACAGCTAGGTAATTATTAAGTGTTTGAGGCTGGATTTCAACTCAGGTACTCCTGACTCCAGGGTCAGTGCTCCATCCACTGAGCCACCTAGCTGCCTCTCAGTTAGGATATTTTTTAAAAGGATTTAAATTAATAGCACTGATAACCTCATCTGAAAACTAGTCATATCTTTTGATCATTTATCAATTGAGGGATGGCTCTTATTTTTGATTAATTTGATTCAATTCTCTTTGTCTGAGAAATGAGGTCTTTATTAGAGAAACTTGTTTCAACATTTTTTCCCTCAGTTGCTGTTTCTGTTTTTCCCTCCACCTTATCTCTCATGTCTATTTATTCTATTCTCTTTCTCTTTTTTTATTAAAATGGTTTTTATTAAGATCTTTTTAAAATATATTTTTATTAATGAAATTATTTGAGTTTTACAATTCCCCCCCATCTTACTTCCCTCCCCCCCTCCACAGAAAGCAATCTGTCAGTCTTTAATTTGTTCCCATGTTGTACCTTGATCCAAATTGGGTGTGATGAGAGAGCAATCATATCCTTAAAGTAGAGACAAGAAGTCTAAGAGGTAACACGATCAGACAATAAGATATCTGGGTTTTTTTCTAAATTAAAGGGAATAGTCCTTGAACTTTGTTCAAACTCCACAGCTCCTTATCTGGATACAGATGGCACTCTCCTTTGCAGACAGTCCCAAATTGTTCCCAATTGTTGCACTGATGGAATGAGTGAGTCCTTCAAGGTTGATCATCACTCTCATGTTGCTGTTAGGGTATACAGTGTTTTTCTGCTTCTGCTCATCTTCTGCTCAGCATCAGTTCATGCAAATCCCTCCAGGCTTCCCTGAAATCCCATCCCTCCTGGTTTCTAATAGAACAGTAGTGTTACATGACATACATATACCACAGTTTGCCAAGCCATTCCCCAATTGAAGGACATTTATTTGATTTCAATTCTTTGCCACCATAAACAGGGCTGCTATACATATTTTTGTACAAGTAATGTTTTTACCTTTTTTCATCATCTCTTCAGGATATAGACCCAGTAGTGATATTGCTGGGTCAAAGGGTATGCACATTTTTGTTGCCCTTTTGGTGTAGTTCCAAATAGCTCTCCAGAAGGGTTGGATGAGTTCACAGCTCCACCAACAGTGTAATACTGTCCCAGATTTCCCACAACCCTTCCAACAATGTTGATTAGCCTTTCTGGTCATATTGCCCAATCGGAGAGGTGTGAGGTGGTACCTCAGAGAAGCTTTAATTTGCATTTCTCTAATAATTAATGATTTCAAGCATTTTTTCATATGGCTATAGATTGCTTTGATCTCCTCATTTGTAAATTGCCTATGCATATCCTTTGACCATGTATCAATTGGGGAATGGCTTTTTGTTTTAAAAATATGACTCAGTTCTCTGTATATTTTAGAAATGAGCCCTTTGTCAGAATCATTAGTTGTAAAGATTATTTCCCAATTTACTACATTTCTTTTGATCTTGGTTACAGTGGTTTTATCCATGCAAAAGCTTTTTAATTTAATGTAATTGAAATCATCTAATTGGTTTTTGTTGATGTTCTCCAACTCTTCCTTAGTCATAAACTGCTCCCCTTTCCATAGATCTGACAGGTAAACTAGTCCTTGATCTCCTAATTTGCTTATAGTATTGTTTTTTTATGTCTAAATCCCGTAACCATTTGGATCTTATCTTGGTAAAGGGTGTTAGGTGGTCTAGGAGTTTCTTCCATACTAAATTCCAATTATCCCAGCAGTTTTTATCAAAGAGGGAGTTTTTATCCCAATGGCTGGACTCTTTGGGTTCATCAAAAAAGCAGATTACTATAATCATCTTCTTCTTTGACACCTAATCTATTCCACTGGTCCACCACTTTATTTCTTAGCCAGTACCAAACAGTTTTGATGACTGATGCTTTATAATATAATTTTAGATCAGGTAGGGCTAAGCCACCTTCTTTTGTACTTTTTTTTCATTAAGCTTCTGGCAATTCTTGACTTTTAATTTCTCCATATTAATTTACTTACAATTTTTTCTAACTCATTAAAGTAATGTTTTGGAATTTTGATTGGTAGGGCACTAAACAGATAGTTTAGTTTTGGTAGAATTGTCATTTTTATTATATTAGCTCTACCTATCCATGAGCAGTTGGTATTTGCCCAGTTATTTAAATCTGATTTAATTTGTGTGAGAAATGTTTTATAATTGTTTTCAAATAGTTTCTGAGTCTGTCTTGGGAAATAGACTTCCAAGTATTTTATGTTGTCTGAGGTTACCTTGAATGGGATTTCCCTTTCTATTTCTTCCTGCTGTATCTTGCTAGACATATATAGAAAAGTTGAGGATTTATGAGGGTTTATTTTATAACCTGCAACTTTGCTAAAATTGCTAATTGTTTCCAGTAGTTTTTTGGATGATTTCTTGGGATTCTCTAGGTAGACCATCATGTCATCTGCAGAGAGTGAGAGTGTTGTCTCTTCCTTTCCAATTCTAATTCCTTCAATTTCTTTTTCTTCTCTAATTGCTGATGCTAACATTTCTAATACCATATTGAATAGTAGTGGTGACAATGGGCACCCTTGTTTCACCCCTGATCTGGAAGCAGCTGTCTCTGTTGTTCTATTCCTGAGGCTGCTCCTGGTCTCCTGGGGCCAAGTCTGCCACTGATGTGCTCCAATCTCACCTTGGTATGACAGCATTTTCCTGCTGACCTTCCAAGTTGTCCTTGACAATCTTCTGGACTCAGAGGTCTGGAAACCACCACCACTACCACTGATTCAGGTGCCCTGCTTCCTGCTCCTGATACCTAAGTCCATTTGCTCTACCATGACCCAGGCTTCTCTGCCTTCCTCTTTTCCTCCCTGGAGTAGTAGAGCCTTCCTAATGATCTTTCAAGTTGTTTTGGTTTGGAAAATTACTTCATTCAGTCTTTCTGTGGGTTCTGCCTTTCCTGAATTTGGTTGGAGTCATTATTTAAAGGTATGTGGAGTGGTCTGTGGGAGAGCTTGGGAGTGTCTCTGTCTTTACTCCACCGTCTTGACTGCCTCTGAATTGTCAGACTTTCAAGATTTTGTTGCAAAAAGACCTAAAATTATTAGAAAATTTGACATACAAGAACCCAAAGAAATATAAGGTAAACATCAAAGACTAATTACAAGGGACTCAAAGGGACAAACTATTTACTATCTATATGTGGAAATGTAAACCATATGTCCAACATAGTTATAAGTGATTTAAGGGAAAGATGGGGGTAGATCTGAGTAGGATGTAATTCTTAAAAGTAAAATTGTCTAGAAAATGATTTAAAAAATAGTTACCCTCTTTTTTTAATGTTTTTTTAGGTTTTTGAAAGACAATGGGGTTAAGTGGCTTGCCCAAGGTCACGCAGCTTGGTAATTTTAAGTGTTAGAGGCCGGATTTGAACTCAGGTACTCCTGACTCCAGGGCCGGTGCTCTGTCCACTGTGCCACCTAGCCACCCCCAATAGTTACCCTCTTAAATGAAGTTTGGGAAGAAGAACTGATACAGAGGAATTAGATGGAGAAGGAGATTTGGTAGTTCTGGAAATCAACTTTCATCAGCAGTGGTTAAAGAAAGAACAATCCATATTCATGCATAAGGCTATGAAAACCTAAATTTGGAAAGATATGAGAGAGTATAGTTTAAGAAATACATAGGTAGTATAATGAGTTAGGGTAAATTAATAAGATAATAGGGTATATAGAAGGGTTCAATGGGGAAAGTAATAGAAGGATGTATAAGAGAGTTCTTTTGAAGAGCAGTTGATTAAAAGTGGGAGGGCAAAGTTGTACATAGTAGAGAAAATTGAGGAGGGGTTGCTACTTTGAAGAAATATAAAAATGAGAGATACACACAAGTCTATATGTGTGTGTGTATGTATTTATAATAGGTATGTGTATACATATCTCTATATCTGGGACTAGCATTTTGAGTTCATATTTGTCTGATCAGCCACAGTCAGACACACTGTAATCTGCCTCTAATATAGTGATGCCATTTTGGTCTTTTTCGATTAGGAAGGACAAGAACCAACCAATACAGCTAGCTAGATATACACATATATATTCATGCATAATTATAGCCATCCTGAGGAAAGATAGGAAGGGAAAAAAATTATCAGTGCACAGCTGAGAAGAAAACCTGTAAGGAAGCAAATAGGGATAATTTTGAATATAATGTGAGATATTTATTATATAGACTTTATTAAAATTAAAATTTATTGTTTTATTTGATGAATCTTTTCATATGTTTTGCTGTGCACACAACAATGTTTTTGTAAAATAAGAGGTTCAAAAAATCAAAATATTTTTAAGAAAAATATTTTTGAAAAAATTTTGCAAACTTTTATTTATATGTGACATCTCATTTGATCCTTACAACAAGAATGTGAGATAGGTACTGTTATTTTACATGTGGGTAAACTAAAGCAAAGGAAGCAGCTAGATAGCTCAGTGGATAGAGCACTAGCCTAGAATCAGGAAGACCTGAGTTCAAAGCCAGCTTCAGATATTTATAAATTGTGTGACTCTAAGCAAGCCATTTAGCATCTGTTTGTCTTAATACACTGGAGAAGAAGGTAGCAAACCACTCTACTATCTTTGCCAAGAAAATCCCATGGACAGTATGGTCCTCAGGGTCAAAAAGTCAGACACAACTGAATCACTGAACAAAAAAAATTAAAACAAACAGAGATTAAGTGATTTGCCTAAGATCTTACTCTCTGAATAAATCTCATCCACTGCACTTCCTATCTGCTTAAATTAAGATTGAGATTAGGGTTTTTTCTCTAAAGTTCTAAAACCATCATCCTAAAGTACACTTCCTTTCTCCCATCTATAGGGACCACATCTAGAATAAGCTTCTCACCATTTGACTACTGATTCAGCTCTGCCTGTCCTTCAGTTACTTTCAGAATAAATTGTAGGGAAGTTCTCTCCTACAGAAGAACTTCCTTTATAAATTAAAATAGTGACCTCATTTTATGATATAGTTCTACTTCCCATCCTAGTTTTCCTTCCTAGCAGTAACCAGTTCTTCAATTGCAAAGAAACCTAAGAGTCCCAACTGCTGAATCTCAATCTTACTGCCCTGCTTTCCCTTTGTTATAAGTCCAAAATGTCTTCCATATGACTCTAGGTAATTAATAAATTTTCATTTACTTGAATGACTTACTTCTGCCAGCAAAAACTTTAAACTATATGCAGAATATTGCAGGGGATTTTACATTTCTTCTTACTGTTTTAATTTTACATTCTAATTCATGGTGTCTAACAGCAACATTTTAAGTGCTTAAGAAATGTTAGTTGGATTAGATTGGTTTAGATTTTATGTAACCTGAGTATAATGCACCATCTAATTTCTTAAAATAAATTTCTGTACTGAATTCTCAAGTACTTTAGCTATAGAAGTGATTAGACTATTTTGTTTATTCCTGTTCTTATGCCTGTAGTTGCAAGTTAAATAATTATATGAGACAGTGAGGAGTTGGGGTTCATATACTCCGGAATGTGTGTATTTCTCTCAATACATCTCAGCTTTTGTCTAATGCAAGGATTTCCTAGAATCCTAATGGCATCATCTCCTCAAAACTTCTTATCCCATCTTCTCTGACCATGTTGTATTTTTGGTCTGTGGGTCTTATTAGACCAGGTAGCTAACTAGGAGGTATATTTTCAATATCTCGTTGTGAAGATAAAATGAGAATATTTATAAAGTGCCTTGCAAACCTTTAAATGCTAAACAAATGGTAGCTATTTACAACTCTGTAAACAACTATTATATGTAAAATTCTGGGCTAGACAATATGCTAAGCATATTGAAAAATAAGAAATGAGTTAATCCTTTTCCTTGAAGATTTTACAACATAAAAGAGGGGATAAAAAGTACACATATCCTATTGCAAGGAAAATTTTCTCCCCCAAGGTCCTTGGTACTGTCAAATGACTTAACATCAGAAATGAATATGATTTAATCAGTGGAAATGTCATTAAAAAAGATCTATGTGGGGGCAGCTAGGTGGCACTGTGGATAGAGCACCAGCCCTGGAGTCAGGAGGACCTGAGTTCAGATCTAACCCCAGACACTTAATAATTGCCTAGTTGTGTGGCCTTGGGCAAGTCACTTAACCCCATTGCCTTGCAAAAAAAAACCAAAACAAACAAAAAAAAGCTCTATGGTCATCTACTTTTCCCTATCTACTAAGAACTATAGGACTTCTTCAAATGACTCAGTGAAATTCTCCTATGAATTGTCATCTTCTAGAAAATAAGCTTCTTGAGAGCAGGGACTGTTTTAATTGTCTGCATCTCCAGAACTTAGAACACTGCTTTGCAAATAGTAAGTGCCTAATTTATGCTTTTATATTCATTCAGATGTTTAAGATATAAAGTATGACATGATAAGAACAAAGGAGAGATTTAGACAGAGTGCTTTATGGAAAGTTAAAGAAAAATAATAAACTGTGCTCCTAAGAAATGTTTATTGATTGATTGATTAGATTTAAATGGGACCTTAGAGATCAACCAAGCCAACCCTGTTATTTTAAATTCTAAGGGATGGAGGAACAAAAACATGAAATTACTTATTTACAAATCTAGCTAGTGAGAGAATGAGGAAGAGAACCCAAGTTCAAAGTTTCCTCTTGAAGCTAAGATCTTGAAACTTTTTTACAGCTTAGAAGACATTTATTTTATTTGGTTTGGTGAGATAACTGGCTTTGAAATGATTTGTATGTGTGTATACTGAAAAAATGCCATTTAATTTCAGTGAAGTAATGACACATTTCTCTATACCAATATAAATATTTATAGTGATAGCAACAGAAGAAAATTTTCTTCCACACCTAGGACCTATGCACATTGAAAGGTGATAACAACACTGTTTTCATTTATATCCTGTTCTGTGGGAAAGAAGCTGAATGGAGATCCTGTGAGGGGAGAGACAGAGACAGTCATAGAGACAAAGAAAGACTGAGAGGGAGACAAAGATAGAAAGAGAGACAGAAATCAGATCAGAGACAGAGAGATAGAGTGACAAAGAGAAATGGAGTGAGAGGGAGACAGTGTCAGAGAGAAAAAGACAGAGAGAGAGGGAGAGGGAGAGGGAGAATAGAGAACATTTTCATGAAACCATGAAAATCTCTGCATGATGGGAATCATTCTTTAATCTTTGTCTTCATAGCATTAATTGGTACACTTTATCAAAATTTGAAATACTCTCTCGAAGCTCGCCATTTGTTTTGTAAGTGATTTTTTTTTGAATTAAAAAGTTTGACTTCTTTCTTCCCCTTCATGTACTGCATTAGAAATGAATGTAAACACAGCTGTTCCTGGCTCATATTAAAAGAATTTTTAGAATAGGATGTTTTTACAATCTTTCTCTTCATCTCTTCCCCATATTACAGTCAGTTTTAAAGACCATCAAAGCCAATGTTCTGATTTATCTTATCCATTGAACATCTTGTTGCCAATTCTTGGACCTGTGCTAAGGCAAAATTATTTAATTCATTTTTTTCTACAGAGGTTTGTTCAAAGTTTTACTAAAAGTTCCTTGAAGAGAATAAATCCATAAAGGCAGGGAAATTGTAGCTTGAATACAAACACTGAGAGAGAAGAGCTTTTAGACCTCAAGATTGCTTTTTTTTTTCAGTTTTCTAGTAAAGATAGTGTTTTTCTCCAATTGGTTTCATTATTTGACCACTCATCCACTCAGAAGGCCAGTACATCTGGATAGATTAGCAGAACACAGCAGGAAGGTACTACTAGACCCCAAATTCCTAGCATGTTTCCAGATAGCAATAGGAAAACAAGGGAACATTAATAATAGTGTATCTGGTAGAAAGAGACATTTGTCCTCTAAGGTCACAAGAGTTCTCACAAGTGCTTTTTTTTTCCAAACTCTGTTGATATTCAGTATAGAAAATCCTCAGAAACTGGCATAGATACTTTTGAAAGCTTAATACATTTTAAATACTGAAGAAAATAACATTCAAAAAACTATCTGGTCCACCTAATTGAATTAGTTAGCTATATGTTTTCTGACTGAATATACTTTGATTCTAGAGACAATGTAGACCAGGTTTGACTTTTTGCTAAAATATAATCTATCTCAGAGAGGGAACTGATAGAAACATTACAGCATTCAATAAAATGGGCATAAATCAGCAAAATCAGATATACATAATACACTAATCTCCTGAGTATCTAGGTCAATGCAAGATACCCCAAGTAACTTCTTGATAGATCTGTAGAGTCAAGATTTGAAGAAATGAAAAACTACTCCATTGGAACCCCACCCCCCAAGGAACAGAAAAGATCAATTATATAATTCATTTTCTGGATGAATATGTCATTTGTGTATACTAAGCAAATTACAACATAAACACTCCCTTATGCTTTCTATATGCCATGAGAATCAATAGGTATCTTTTAAAAAGAGATTTAGAAAATTCCAGATCAAATCAAGAAATATTAGTTCATATATGGCATCAGTTGCTCTGAGGAATACTGCATTCTATTCAGGGGGCCTTATATGATGACCTTCCTTTCCTTTCTATCACCAACTATTTTTTTTAGTATCAACTGTATAAGATACTGACCTTGGTACTAGAAGAACTTCAGTGAAGTTTCTGGGTTGTTTTTTTTTTTACAAAATAAACAGCCAATAACAATTCATAATACTAATAAGATTTACCAAAATCTTTCTTACAACAATCCTATGAGTAAGGGAGGCTGATTATTGTCCCCATATTACATTCAAAGAAACTGAGGTTCTGAGCATTTAAGTTATTTGCCCATGAATTAGCAATTAGTAAATATACAAGTTGGGATTCCAACATAGATCTTTAGGTCTAAGGCACACTCTCAACACTTCTCAAATTCATGAAACCTATATAAATTTATGTAGCAGGACAACTTACCTGACCGGGCAGCTAGGTGATGCAATGGATAGAATATTTGACTCAATCTAACTATGTTTGTCTCAGTTTTCTCATCTATAAAATGAGCTGGAGAAGGAAATGGCAAATGTCTCTAGTAGCTTTGCCAAGAAAACCTGAAATGGGGTCAATTAGAGCCAGACACAACTAAAAAAAATGACTGAACAATCACAAAATCATATCTTTATTTGGCTTCCTATACACCTCTCAGAAATGGGAAGACCATAACAGTAACAGTGTAACTCTCATATAATATCCTAGTGTATGATATCTTGGAAGCCTAATACGGTGGTGTTCAGTCATTTTACTTGTGTCCAACTCTCCATGACCCATTTGGGTTTGTTTTTTTTTAGCAAAGATACTGGAATGGTTTTCCATTTTTTCCTCCAGCCCATTTTACAGATGAGAAAACTGGGGCAAACAGGATTAAGTGACTTCCCCAAAGTCACACAATTATCTAATGTCTGAGGCCAGATTTCACCTCAAGTCTTCCTGACTCCAAGCCTGGTTTTCTATCCACTACACCATCTAACTTCCCTTAAGGGACAGGTGAGTTGATAATTGTAATGTTGCTCTGGCAATTCTGATTTAAATATGACTGGTTCTTTCTTTCCCATATCTGACTGGAATACAGTTAAATTCAATTAATAGCAAACAGAGTTATAGTCTAATCTCACAATTTGACTTAGAGCTGCTAGAAATCATCAATCTACTGTCCCTTACAGCCAGGCTTATTCTAGATAAGGAATTTTCTGTTGAAGTTTGTCCCCATCCACTCACTGTAGGGCTTATTGCCCGAGCCCCATGGTCTAGAATGAGAAACTAGAGTTTAGTAAATTCTTGTTTCTATTATTCCTGTGTATATTATACCTTTTTCTTTGGAGAACTTTCATAGAGTTTTCACTTACTTGTACTTAAATAGCAAACTAATAGATTTTCTGTCCTTGATCATTTCTTCTTTACCATCTCTCTTCGCTTTTCAAAACAAATAAGGTCATTTCTTAATTATTCAGGAGCCAATCATATAGATTATGTATCTGTCAAGCTCTCAACCTATTAGTCATCTCCTTGTTTCTGAGAAACACAATCAGAGAATACATTAGATAAGACAAGAAGCAGTCCATTTTGTGACTTGTCAGCCTCTGGTGAGAAACTGGATTAGAGAAGAAGTTGAAACTTATAAATAAAGTTTGGGGATTAGATTTCTTTCAAATATACATGGTCTACTTATCCTAGGATCAAAACTCATCAAAAGTTGACTGGACTTTCTTATAGATTTCTATATGTGTATACATCTCTAAGTATATGTATTATACATCTATCTATACATATATATGTATCCACATGTATATGAAATGAATACACGTACACACATATGTATACTTTCAGTAAAATGTTCCTTTTAAATTTCCCTGCTTTGGGTAGCTAGGTGGCATACTCGATAGAGCACTATCCCTGGAGTCTGGAAGGACTTGAGTTCAAATCCAACCTCAGACACTTTATAATGCCTAGCTATGTGACCTTGGGCAAGTCACTTAACCCCATTGCCTTAAATTTTTTTTAAATTTAAATTGCCCTGCTTTGTCTTAGTGTCATTTTGGGATTTATACCAACTTTTAAGCTTCAGGTTAGTTAAATATAATAATGATTCCATATTGTTTCCCTTATCTCCTGGCAATTCTTTCTTTTAAGGCTTCACCTAATTCCACCCCACATACCTCTTAATCTTCTTACAAAAGAAGAATAGCAAGAAAACATAAAGACATTCTTCTAGTTTCCAGGTCCTAGTTCTCTTCCATCCTTCCTTTAAAGTGGCAAAAAAACAAGCAAAAAAGACAGAGAATGCAGGATAGTCCTTTCCTTTCTCTATGTTAAGAAACCATAGCCTCTTATTATTTTTCACAATTGGAAGGTCATTTTTCCAATTTATTAAATATAAAAAAGCATGGGATATTCCCCATTTCTATTTATGAACTTCTTACCATGTGCTAAGCACTGAGTTAGTCATTAAACATTTTTTAAAAAGGCAAAAATGAGCTCAAGGACTTTATATTTCATGAAAGGAGTATATATATATATATATATATATATATATATATATATATATATGTATATAGATATATAAACATATAGATATACACACAGAGACATATATACATTTATAAGCATATATACCCAAATGTGTTTGTATGCAAATAAGTAAATTAAAAATATACAAATTCTTGTTGATTGGTTGTGCCAGACACTGCCTTGGGTCCTGGGGATATAAATACATAAATACACTAAATGAGACAATCTCTAATTGCAAAGTGCTTTTATTCTTTTTTTTGTTTTATTTTATTTTTCAAAATCATGAAAAGATAATTTTCAACATTCATCTTTTGAGTTCCACATTTTTCTACCTCCCTCCTCCCTATGACAGTTGAGTAATCTGCTATAAACTATACATGTATAATCATATTTAACATATTTCTATATTAGTCATGCTGTGAAAGAGGAATCAGAATTAAAGGGGGAAAAGAGGAAAAAAACCTGAACCAAGTTTTTCAAGTTCAGAAAAGCTAACTAGAAGGTATTATTTTTTCTTTTTATTGTTTTTTAAATTATTATTTTTTTATATATTTTATTTTTATTGTTCTCTATAATTTGTGCAATGGTCTATAAAATCATCTAGGGGCTTTGCATCTGTGGTAATTAATAACCATGCTAGTGAAAACATAACATTGCACAGAAGAAAAAATCTAGAAGGATTAACTTTAGGAAAATGAAAATGAACAGAATTCTTCTGGAGCTATTTGGAAGAGTCTCATATACAGTAAATCATTTGTAACAAGATTTTCATATATTATACACATATGGACATGTTTATGTATATACACACATTTTTGTGTATATGTATATTTTTAAAACCTCAAATTAAGGCTAAATATTATTTATTATGCTAATTGCTCATAAGTGTGTAGGATTTTATAACTTTTAAAGAACTCTTATTTGAGTTTCAAACATCTCTGCGATAAAAATGGACAGAGATTACTGACCTCATTTTATAGAGGAGGAAACTAAGGCTCAGAGGGGAAAGTAGTGATATGCTGGTAAATAGTTAACAATTCAATCTCTGAAAAAGAAAAAAAATATTCCCAGAACATACTTTCTATTTTTTGGAGGCAATTGGGTTTAAGTACTTGCCTAGGGTCACATAGCTATTGAATGCCCATAGCCAGATTTGAAGACAGGTCCTCCTGACTGTAGAACCAATGCTCTATTCACTATGTTTCCTCACTGCCCCTAAAGAATGCACTATCAAGCTGATTCTAAATTATTAGCATTTTCTCTAGCTCTTAAGTTTTAATAAGCAAAAAACAAAACCCCAATAAATCAAACCCTGATTTGTAGCATTTGTTTATTTTTAAGGTATATTTAACCTAAACACTTTAAAAATCAGATCTCTAAGGCATTTTGAGTTTTTCCAGCATACGACTTAGGAGAGGATGTATGAAAGATCACAAAATAAGCCACAATGGCTCTCCACAGAGGCAGACCACAAATAACAATAGTTAATTGCTATCCATTCAGAGACTATATATAACTTTATAGTGAGAAAAACTGACGACAAATAAACCAGATTTGAGTAACAAATATAAAATTGTGGTCTCAAGTTATTCAGCAATTCCACCCCTTTTCAGTGATGAATAGAAGAACTTTTTCTCAGGTATGAGATCATGGGTTTAGAACTGAAAGGGAATTTAAAGATCAAATCATTTAGCCTCCTCATGCTCTCAATAATATGAAGCCCAGAGAATTTGTGACATGTCCAGAGTCACACAGATTGTCCAAGACAAAGCTAGAGTTCAGATTAGAGACTCCCCCTTTTCCATTGCCCCAGAACACTTTACCACAGTCAATCATCTTCACTTGACCCTTTGCAACAGTTCTGAGAAACAGAGCAAATATTGTCCTATATATGAAGAAATCAGGGCTCAGAGGCCCTTAAGGCTGTCATTCTTTATTATCCTCCAGGAAATGGGTTTTAAAATAAGGGGGTTTTTGGGGGGGTTGGTTTGGTTTGGTTTGGTTTTTGCAGCAGTGATGCATATGATATTTAAAACCTCAAGTTAAAGCCTATTTTTTTCCAAAATAATTCTTCAGACTCATAAAGGCTAATTATGTTTTCCTGAATGTCCCCAACTCTCCTATTTCAATTAACAGATGAATCTGATACTGCTCCTCATCCTTTCCCCTGATAATTCAAGACAGAAAATTACCTATATGTATTATAAGGATTCTAGCAAAGTAACATAAATTCATTTGATATCTACTTTTTTCTTCTCTCTTCTTTGCCAGTTGCTTTACCCCAAAAATAACCAAAGGTAGGGACAATAAAATTCCAATAACTGATGAGCATCCATCTCTAAGATGTCTAACTCCAAGGCCAGGGGGTAGGTGGAGGAAGAGGGAGACTCAGAAGGAGAAATATAACTATGTGAAAAAGAAAATAGAAGACTTTGCCTGATCATAACCCAGAAAAAGGGGGGGGGGGGTCTGCATTGAAAGGCTTTCATTATCTTCTGTTTTGTAGTCAGCAAAAGAAGCTAGACTAATTGACATCTCTGGCTTGTTTGAGGAGCCCTAGAGCTATTCCATAGGTGTCATTATGTGCTCTGTTAAGGGAATGAGGCTGAATTGGAGTCCAAATGTCCAGAACAAGAGGGAGGAAGGCATTACTTTTCCTCTTGTTGTTTTCAAAGGGCGTTCCCATGATGTGACAGTACTTAATCAGACCTTGGAATCTTGAATTTAATCTATTAATCTGCTTTATTTTTCCTAAAAGGTGTACATCTATATAACTCTGCTTCTTAAGGTTACAGCAGATGAATAGCAAAACTTATCAAAAACCTAAGAAATCTTTTCAGTATATTAAAAAACAAACAACAACATTAAGAAAAACAAAAACCCTCAGGCTGAATTTAAATTGGTAAATCTAGAGAGTCATGTTTTTGTTTGCCCACTGAATCTGATTTGATAAGATGGGGAATGTAACCAACTGTGTTGTGTTAGTCACAATAACTGTTTTTTCATAGATCTTTTGCAAGATTTGGTCATTATAAACCTAATTCCACCTGAGTTTTTGTCTGGGTTCAACTGAGACCTAAAATAATAGTATTTTACCTTGAAAAAAAATGCTTTAAATCTCCATGTGTCTCTATCTATAGTTATTTCTGTAATAAAATAACATGAATCTATGAGGAAAATTTGTGCATAGATCATGTCATGTATTGGAAGAAGTGAAAAAATAGGAAATACTTGGTATTTGCTTTGTTTTGCTTTTGTTATAATACAACTCTAGATTGAATAGTAGAAGTTTATTGATAATTGTTTTTAATTTTTTTTTGTTAAAATTATTGAGATGTCAAGACTAATATCTTCCTTTTTCTTTCTTTTGTTCAATAGTTTTTAGTTTCTAATCAAATGAACTTGGTTTTTTTTTTTAGCTGTCAACTTTCCAGCTATTATAGTCATTCTAAATAGAATATTCTTGGTTGTATATTCATGTTATAATTGCCTTTAAAACTCTCCAGCTTCCTTCAAGGCTTCCTTCAGGTACCATGTCCTATGGAAAATATTTTCCAATCTCCCCAGTTGTTAATATTCTCTCCTTCTTCAAATTATGTTTCTGTTTATATGGTTATATATCATATTACTCAGTAATATATAAGCTATTTGAGTGTAGGAGCTATTCTTCATCTTGTCTTAGTGTGCCCAAAGCTTTGCATGTAGTAGCACTTAACAAATAATTATATGGTTAGATTAGATGATACTTAATTTTCTATTTGTCTCTTTCAAGAGAAGCTGGGAAAACTGACATTTTTCAGAAAATTCATAATTGGTAATGTTCTATTATGAACAACAAATCAAGCTTCATTCTAAAAGAAGAAAAGTCCAAAATAAACTTCTATAATATCATTTCAATTTGCTAACTTCTTCCCTTATAACTACCTTTATATAGGTCCTTATCACTCACTAGGATAACCCACAGCATTCTATCATCTTGTCTCTCTACATCTGGCCTTTTACTCCCTCAAATTTATCCTACACATGGTTCTCAAACTAATCTTTCTTTTGTAGAGTAGTGAGATTTCCTCTCTACAAATTCTTTTTTTTTTTTTGAAAAGAAAATAGAGATTTTTTTTAAAGGTTACAGCATATTAAGAAAGTAATAGAAAATTTAAAAGACCGACGTGTATTGCTGATTGAATTGACCAGGCCAACTGGCCAAGGTTCAATAGGAGACTGGAAGGTTAAAAAAAAAAGGTCAATGCCCTTCCCTCCTTCTCCTTAAATTCTCTCCCAGAGTCCACGGGAGGGAGTGGTGACCTGGGAATGATCCAAGTCCCTCCTTGGAGATTTTGCCTTTTGGGGAAGGGTCTCTTTTGGGTGGTCTTTCAGGGCCTGTGCTCCCTGGCTGCCCCACTAAAAAACAATGCAATCCAAATCCGGTTAAAGGTCAGGCCCTCAGGTGTGGAAGGAGAAAGGAAGATTCCCTTTACAATGCAAACAAAGGATTTACAAAGTTTGTCTCCTACTGATCTCATCACTCCCAAGCCCAGGCTTCTCTGCATCACTTGTTTCTAACTTTACATCTTGGTAAAAAGTAGTAGTATTGTGGCCCTCTTGGAGTCTGGACCTGGTGCCATGACAGGCCAAAGTTTCTACTAGTTATTGTTTTACTAGTTACAGTTCTGCACTATAAAAAGTGCTGAGGGAGATTCAAGAATAAGGCATAGTCTTTACCCTGAAATAATTTGTAATACAGTAAGCTTTTCCCTTTCTCATTTAAATATATTTATTTTATATCTAAAATCATTACTTGTAATTTATATAAACTATAAACTTCAAATGATCTTGTTTTGTTTTTTCTTTTATTTTATCCTAGCTCAGTCTTTAGTCTGGTTGTCTGTTTTAGGGTTCTTCAAATGTGGTATCTATCATACCCTCAATGCTGAATTTTTAATTTTAGCTATTTTCAGTCAAATGGATCACTTTTGTAATGGGAACCAATCAAGAATTCTGGACAACTGCTGATTGTCTATTTGACCTTTCCATTCTTTAGTTTCCTTCTCTCTTTGATTAATAAAGATTTTCCAAGTGACTGAGCAACAAGCTGACATACTTGAGCTGTTTTTGTTGCTACTTCTGGGCATCATGATTCTTTTATCCCAGAAGACTTGCAATGATCATTTGCTTAGGATATTGCATCATTCCCTCTCTATAACTAAAGCTAAGGCTGTGCCTCTTCCAGGTATATGTTCCCTTACTCCAATCTTCAAGTATGATGCAAACATTACCTTCTACTTACTTTCATAGTTGCTGTATTAGCCTAACTTTGGCTGACATTAAAAAAAATTATAAACTCCGTGAAGCAGTATTATGTATGCCTTTAACATGAAACTTAAACCCAAAAGTATTTGCTGGTGTTCCACATTTTCAAGTTTTACAAAATTTCATCAATAAATTAATTTTGAAAAATGGAAGTTAACATAAAAAATTAACTGATATCCAGTTATTTTTAACATCACTTAATATTTCACAAAGTATTTAGTTTTGGCAGTTTTGGTTGTAATACAGAAGCTGAAACCAAATATAAATGTAAAACTCCAGTCATGTGATGAAGCAAGGCAGATTAATTTATGATATTATTACACTCTCAATTTATGTTTAATGCATCCACTGCATATGGTGTTAGACTAAAAAGTGATATATTACAATAAAAGAATGTGGCAAAAATGGGAACTGAAAGCAAAAACTGAAAATAAGGAACACAAAGATTTTACGTATGCTTTGGGGTTCCATCTTTTTAGCTGACAATGGACAGCTAAAATCTGGTATTCTATCAATCAGTATAAAGAAAAACTTTATTAAATTTATACAAATTTAATCATGGTTTTGGGTGATTACATAAAAAGCTATAAAAATGAAAAATGCTTGGTTGTGAAGAATTTTAAATCACTTTTTTCTTCTTTTCCTTTTTCTTAACCTCAAAGTTTAAAAACACCTTGGAAGAAGCATATATAGTTGCACTTTGGATTTTCTGTTGTATACTTAGTGGACCAGCTAAGTCAGATAATTGCTGATTGTCTATTTGACCTTCCCATTCTTTTGTTTCCTCTTCTTTGATTAATAAAGGTTTTCCAAGTGACTGACCAACAAGCTGACATACTTCTTGAGCTTTTCGCCATGCATTCTCAACAGCAGAGAGACAGACTTGACGTCTAAGATTCTCAATTGCTCCTGGTGTATGATAAAACTGAGGAGGACTGATAATAACTGAACTATCTAGCTTTTCAACAAGAAAGTTACAAATATCCTGCATTTTTCCAAATTCAGTGAATGTAATGCAGATCTCTGCTTCCATGTGATAAGCATTTTCTATTCTACTAAAATCCTTTGTCACCGTTATATTTTCTGCCTGGGCGCCCGGCTTCTGCAGGTTCTGCGTGATGTAGTCCAGGCGGCGGCCCACGCTGTTCTTGGCCTCGGCGGCCGAGGTTTTGGTGCTGCTGATCTTGACCGTCACCGAGGCCCGGTCGGGGCCGCAGGACATCTCTGCCGAGCCGCTCACGTGCACCTCGGGGGCGAGATTCTGGGCCGAGGCCAGGGCCGGGGCACATAGGGGCAGCTGGGTGTTGAGGTTCGGCAGTGCCTCCCCGTTGGGGGCCGGGATGGCGCTTAGCGGTGCCAGCTCGGCGAACACCCGGGACTGGCTTGTGGCGGGCCAAGGCATGGAAACCGATCTCAGTTCCCCATGGCAACCGCGCACTAAGGTGTCCTGGGGAGGGAAACGGGGAGGAAACGGACTGGCCCCTCTCTACAAATTCTTATCTTATTCCTTGAATTTCCCTCCCCATAATCTCAATTTATACTCTAAGAAAATTATGTGAAATAATTACCTTGATAATTCTAATGTTTAATACTGCCAATCCAGTTCCTTTTAAAGCAGCTTAATGAAAGTCTCCTGACTTTTTATTAATTCTATGAATAGATGTTCTTCACAGTGGCCAAGAATTCTTCTAAATTTTACTTTAATTAGGTGAGAGAAATTATTTAGATAAACAAAGATCTCCACTGGTTTTGCTGTGTTAATTACTTGTGTTCTACAGACTTGTATTAAATAGGTGAATCTATTTATGACTCTACTTTCCTATTTTTAAATGGATATGATTATACTTACATCCTAAAAGGAAGCTGTTATTTCTTCACTCAAAATCAGGAAGAGCTGGGCTTAAATTCCATTTCTAACACATATCCATTTTGGGAACCTGGTCAAGTCATTTAACCTCTGTGTCCTGGGCAACTTTCTAATATTATTAATTGCAAACCAGGTACCAATCTGCATTGGTAAAAGAAATTTCCTTTTTTAGGAGTTCTCTATACCAATGAATAGGATATGAAATTATATTTTACTCATGCATATGTTTTCAATCAGTTAATATGATTAAGAAATAAACTTGACAGTAGAGAATTCCAACCAAATCCCCTGCAAATCCCTATGTTTAAATTTCCTTATCTATATTAAAAGAATAATGGACTAGCCTGTTTTCAAAAGTATCATATTATTTAGAAACTGATTTTTCTCTTTGCACATTAGAAAGATCTGTTTTTTTCTTTTCTTTTTTTGCCTATTGTTAGCACAGCAGGAAAGGCAGAGAATCTGGACTGCAGAGATAAGAAAGAAACAGCTGCTGCTGTCACTGTCACTGTGGAGCACACTAACCTCCTGCGGTTTATGAAACTGCCTTTAATCAACCTATCTTAGCATAGAGATGCATGATCTCTTAATATTTATAAATTTTTACATTCAAAGATACAGGTAGTATTTACAAAAAAAGGAGACATACAGGACATCATTGAATCAGAGCAGAGTGGATGCTGGGCTTGGGTATTCTTGAATGTCTTCCCTTTTATGTCTATAAGTGTGTTTCTTTTTCTTCTGGATGCTTTCAGGGGATATCTTATCTGTGTGAACACATTTCTGAATTGCCTGAAGACTTTCAATGTATTGTCCTATTGAGTATAATTTATGATGATTTTTCTGTTTTTTTTTTCCCCCTCAACTTCCTGGCTATGTTTAAAAAGACCTTTCCCCCCATAAAACTTCAAGCTATATCAACAAGATAGCAAATAACACTAGAAAAAGAGAAATTAAAGCTCTGGCAAAGATTTAGCTTTTAAAGAAAGAATGATTCTAATTTAGTTTTATAGCAAATTAAAATATTGGTAAGATGTGAGTATGAAACAGCCATTCAATAAAAAAACTGTCTCCCTATTATCCCTGAAGATATTAATAGCAAGGGCTTAGGTAACATTACTTGGCAAACTTTAACAAGTTCTGTATTGAGATTTCTCATTGCTTCTGAAGATGAGACTAGATGGTCAAGATCTCCTCCGGCATCATTACTTAGTTTGTAAGGCATATCTGAGCTGGAAAGACTGGAAGGCAGGATCTTTTATAGAAATAAACAAAAGTAAACTAGACAGCAAAACCAATATGAAATCCGCAGTTCTGAGCAAAATTAGCATGTAGGGTTATAGTGGAAAGTTCATACTTCAAGGTAGTGTAGTGTGGTACAGTAATGTCAAAGACCCACTCCAGCCCCTGAAACTTCAAAATTAAGTTCAAAATAAATTAAAATGAAATAATTGTTGCTGTTGTTGTTCAGTCATTTCAGTTATATCTGACTCTTTGTAATCACTTCTGAGCTTTTTCTTGGCATACATACTGGAACACTTTGCCATTTCCTTCTCCAGCTCATTTTACAATGATGACATTGAGGCAAACAGAGTTAAATGACTTGCCCAGGGTCTTATAGCTAGTAAGTGATTGAGACCAGATTTGAACTCATGAAGATGAGAATACCTGATTACAGACTTGATGGACCCACTATGCCACCTAGCTACCCCAAAAATGAAATTGGGAAATATTTAATAAAATAAAAATAAAATAGAACATAATGTCAATATTTATTTTTTTCAGTCAGTATGGGGCCCACAGGAATAGTGACCTTCCTTTTCTTCTGAGTTTGAAATCACTGGTAAAGTAGATAGAGTAATTTTGAGTTAGTAGTACCTGTGTTCAAATCCTTATCTCTAACTGACTAGCTGTAAGCTCAAGAGCATATTACTTAACCTTAGGATAGTTCTTTATACATCGAAATTATTCAGAGGTTATAATCTGCATTTGGGGAAGAGGATGCCCATACAGGAAATTCAACAGTAATGAAAGAAATGAAAATTTTTTTATATACTAATATAATAAGAGAGCAAAACTAGATTCCATTATACAAGTGGAAAGAAGATAGGGAAAGAAATTCTGTGTTCAGGAAGAACTAAGTGAATAGGGTAAGTAAGCAGTGATTAATTGAATCTGGGAACTATAGTTCCAAACTGGCATTTTGATTTACTCAAACTTTTTCTTTGAGATGCCTATTTATATAGAAAAATGCTTTTTTCCAAGTTGTGACTGCCATTACCTTTTAGTATGTAGCAAATGATCTGCCAATACCCTCACACAACCCTACTAAGAGTTCAATATACTATGTTTCTGAAAGGAAAAAAGACAACTGGTATAGTAAACTTTGGTTGACCAGCAATTTCTCTCTTATTTTTTTTGGGGTGGGAGGTGGGGATAGAAGGAGGAAGGAATGTCAATGAAAGCAAAGATGTCCATGTTCTGACATTAAACATTAAGTGTTTGCTATCATTCTAGGATCAAATGACATGACATGTAAACTGCATTGCAAATCTTTAAGCACTTATATGAATGCTAGTTATTATTGTTAACATCAACATCATCATCATCATCATTTCTCACTAAGATATTTGAAAAAAGAGTTCCTGTGCGATATGAAGACAATGCAAGAGGAGACTAAGAAACACTCTGGAGATATGTGGGAGAAGACAACAAGAAAGTACTTTAGCATGGCCCTTCTGGGATCTTACCTGTGGAATATTAAGCAGCAACTTTTTCTAGCTACCTCTTAGAAGAATATTTCCATTAGTCAAGTATGGGTCCTCATCACCTCACATCTGCACTATTGCAATAGCCTGCTAGTGGATTTACCTGCCTCAAGTCACTCTACTCAACCACCAGTGGTTTTCCTAAAGTGTACAGGTCTAACAATGCCATCTCCCCTATTCAATTAGCTCCAGTGGTTCCCTATCATCTCTAGAATCAAATACAAAATTCTTTGTTTAGTATATAACCTGTCCCCCACCTACCTTTCCAGTCTTCATCCACCATAATTTTCAACATGCACTCATGGATCAAGTGACCATGGTGTCATTGTTGCTCCACAAACAAGACATTCCCTTTCTTGACTCTGGGCATCTTTTCTAGCTGTTCCTCCATATCCAGAATGCTCTCTCTCTCCTCTTTTCTATTTACTGCCTTCCCTGGCTTTCCTTAAATTTGTCCCAACTAAAATCCCTATTTCCACAAGAAGCCTTTTCTAACTTGCTTTAAGCCTAGAATCTTCACTCTATTAATTATTTCCTACATATTTGTTTGCTTTTTGTCTCCCCTGATAGACTATGAGCTCCTTGAGGACAGGAATTACCTTTTGCTTTTATTTGGATTCCCAGTTCTTGGTAGAATGTCTCGCACATATTTATTGAATGACTGATAGGAAGGACTGTGGTGGTGAATGTGGGCAACTAAGTGACCCAGTGGATAAGTATGTGGCTTAGAGTTAGGAAGACTCATCTTCCTGAAGTCAAATCTGTCCTCTGACATTTACTAACTGTGTGACCCTGGACAGATCAATTGACCCTGTTTGCCTCAGCTTCCTTTCCTCTAAAATGATCTGGAGAAGGAAATGACAAACTACTCCAGTGTCTTTGCCAAGAAAACCCTAAATAGAGTCATAAAGGACTGGACAGGACTGAACCACAACCAGCAAAATGTCTGAGACAAGATAAACAATTATCTTTTTTTTTAAGGTTTTTTTTTTACAAGGTAAATGGAGTTAAATGACTTGCCCATGACCACACAGCTAGGTAATTATTAATTGTTTGAGGCCAGATTTGAACTCAGGTACTCCTGACTGCAGGGTCGGTATTCTATCCAATGTGCCACCTAGCCACTCCACCTAATTATCTTTAAAATAAAAATGCTTGGGGAGGGTAGAGGCAGATATGACAATGTGGTCTTTAGGCATATATCAAAAACACCTAATGTGGAGAACTGAATGGAAAGAGTTGATATGGCTGGTTCATATGTAACTTCAAAGATTTAAAGCTGACATGGTTAATTTTGTTTCCTTTGTAGCAAGGAGTTCATTTAAAATACACATAAATAAAATACACCTAAATAACCTTTTTGAGGCATTTGAAGTTGCAAGAGATTATAATAAAAATAGAATGGATGCCAAAGTCAAGGTTTGTCATGAATTATGTCATGAATTATGACAAGATAAAAATCTTATCATTAGGTTAAAAATTCTAGGAAAAAAACCCAGGAGAAAGAAATTTTGTGAGGAATGGGTGGGAAGGGGGAGGATGATATGAACATGGTCAATTCATAATGATCAAATTCATAAAGACTGTAAACTAGCAGCTACTCCCCAGAATGCTAAAAATTGTTTTTATGTGTAACCAGGGAAAAATTAAATATTAAATAAATTTTTTTAAAGATTAAAAAAATTGGTCACTTCTCTGTTTTGCCTGACTCTTTATGACTCCATTGGGGGTTTTCTTGGCAAAGATCCTGGAAAAGGCTGCCATTTCCTTCTCCTGATCATTTTTACAGATGTGGGGACACATTAAGTGATTTGCCAAGGGTCACACAACTGGAAAATGTCTGAGGTCAGATTTGAACTCATGAGGAGGAATATTCCTGACATGCCTGGTGCTGTATCCACTGTGCCACCTAGATGGCCCTGCAATGAGAATAAGCTTGTATGGATATCTTATATCATATGTATGCATTGCACTCCAAGTAGTTATTCCAATGCTGCCCCCTAGGAGGACAACAGAGCACTAGTTTTGACTATATTATAAAAAGATCATATGAAACTCTAGATCTGGAAGGTTCTTCAGAGAAACCTCCTAGTTCAACCCTCTCATTTTACAGAGGAGATATCCAAATAATTTAAGTGACGTACCTAAGGTTGCACAAGCAATGAGCATAAATGGACTTGAACTCAGATCCTCTGACCCAAGAATCACGGTTCTCTCTATTAGAAGTGAAACATAGTGTTTCACTTTTTTCTACTTTGTTTTCTGTGAAATCAGATGAGTACAGTGGGACAGTTAATCTGAAAATCATTTGCAAATTAACTTTGGAATGCATGACCATTGTGTTTGTTTTTTTTTTCCTGTATCTTCAGCTATATAATTATGCTTGATTAGATAAATATTAGAAAAAGCTTGAACTTCATAATAATATCAAGCATGTATATAATGATTTAAGGTTCACAAAATTCAGTACAACTAAAATCTCATTTGATTTTACTATCCCCCTTTTACAAATAAGAAAACTGAGGCTAATATAGGTTAAATGTTACACAAGGTCACACAGATAGCTAGTTAACTAGGTGTCTAAAGTTGTGTTTGACTTCAACAAATTCAGATTCAGTTGTCTATATTCTGTGCCATCTTGCTATTTCACTTCAAGAACATCATATTGAGAGGAGACAGTTCAGAAA
The DNA here is from genome assembly GCF_037893015.1 of Macrotis lagotis. Lineage (NCBI taxonomy): Eukaryota > Metazoa > Chordata > Mammalia > Peramelemorphia > Peramelidae > Macrotis > Macrotis lagotis. The sequence goes on along the minus strand of NC_133659.1, from coordinate 149,824,219 downwards.
TATACCATATGGAAGAAGGGAATTGTTGTAAAATCTAAAATTTTCAGGAGATAATTCACAAAGTGTATAATTCACATAATTCAATAGAAATACACATACACACATATGTAGTTAAATAGATAGATGGATGGACATTTTATCTGGATGGACATTCACATGTCATTTATGATGTAGTCTCTTCCCTGAAAATTCTGTGGCATTATCCCTGCAGCTTTCCATTTCTTGAATTTAACTTTCTTAGCTATTTCTACCATTGCATTATATAATTTAAAAGAATCTTATTCACTAGAAGTATGCAGCAGAAGTCAATAAAAAGTAAGAAGATAGTTCATTATTTCAGAAAAATCTTTGGGTGATAACTTGCAGAAAACATTTTGGTTGGAGGATTTTACATGGAAAAAATTGACATGACTGTTTGGAAGCAAAAATCTAGTTTCTACTTCTTGTAGTTATTAGTCAATCAATATTCATTAAGCACTGGCTGGAAGAGTTAAAGGGATAGACAAAAACCATCCCTATCTTATAGGAGCTTACAGTCTAGAGGACAAGACAGTGTGGTGTCAACTTCGGGAGCTTACCAATTCACCTCTCACTCTTTCTGTTTGGATCTTTAAGGAGGATAACTGTCATGTTTAAGACTCTTCATGGGTTCACATTCCTGAAACTAGCTCCCAAGCTCCCCATTGCAAATCCAAGAGTGCATCCAATTGGAATTTACTGAAATGGCATTATAAGAATAGTGGACATAAATGTATTCTTCTCCATAAACCTGAGACATTGTCTCACAGCTACACAGAGTCTGTAGGAAGAGTTGCCATACCTATAGAAAATGCTAGTATATCATGTCCATGAAAAGAATATGTGATACTGGCAAGTCATACTTCTAATACTTCCAAGTCTGAAGTCTCTGACCTTTTTATGTTGTTCTCATGCTATTTTCCTGGAAGCAGTCTGTGCTGGGCAGATTGTATTGGCTGGGCTCTTAGAAACTACTCCTTTCTCCAATTCATATTTCTAATGATATCAACTGCTACCATTCTTCTCAAGTCATAAAACTCCTTCAGTTTCATGATTGACTAATCCTGCTCCCCACTAGATCCAATATCTTCAGTATTGGGCAAGAATATCTACTACAGGACACCAAGATCTATGGAGATGATATAAGAGAGAAATACTCTCTTCTTTGAGAGACAAGAAATAATTTCTTCTTGAGGCCTGAGATATTCTTGCATAGCTGCCTCAATAATATTCCTCACAACCATGGCCTGTCTCAAAAGGGAATGTTCATTCTCCATAAACCCATTTGCAATTTTCTTGGCAAAGATACTGAAGCAAACAAGTTTAAGGAACTTGCTCAGGTTCTCACAACTAGTAAGTATCTAAGATCAGATTTGAATTCAGGTTCTCCTCACTCCTGGTCTGGGACTGTATCCACTATACCGCCCTCCCCCAGCTTCCCCTCCAAATGGCTATTCCATAATGTTTGATAGGTCTGCAGGAATCATAAAAAGTTATCAAACAGGCTTTTTTATACTTTCCTTTAAGATTTTAACAGTTCCTTATATCCATTGGCTACCTGGTCCTTACATTCTATAATTTCAACAAATAGTCTGAAGTAGGACAGAATCAATTGATTAGAACTCATCTGTGCAGTTTTCACCTCTTCATTCTCTATAAATACAAAATTATGTACCAATACAGAGGCAGTATTCAGAAATGGGAATGAGATGAGAGTGGTTTATCCTCATAGAGGGAAGAAAACACCATCCTAGAATCTACCAAGAATGTGCAATTAATCTAGGATTAAATGACAATAAAAAGGGAAAGTTCCACTCTGTGGCTTACTGAATTATAGAGAAAAGAAGGGGAGAATTTATGGAATTTTAATATGTATTTTACAATTACCATCTAATTTGATGTAACTATCTTGCAAGGGAGGTGTTATTGGTAGCCCTATTTTATAGTTGGGGAAACTGAGACAAACAGAAGTTAAATAACTTACCTAGGGTGAAAGGGCTAATAGAGATCTGAGGACAGCTTTGAATTCACATATCCTCAATTCTAATTAGATCTATGCTCTATCTACTATGCGCCAGTTGCCTCTGGAGAGGCTACTAAATCAATACTACTAAGTGAATTCATCATCTTTTTTTAAAATTACAAAGATCTCCATATGTCTTTTCCTTTTTACTTCTCAGTTTCTTTCTCCCCCCCCCCTCACCCCCAGCCCCCCCCCCCAATGGTGAAAAATGCTTTGAAAGGTTATATTCAGTCATTCTTTCAACAAACATTAACTAATTGAACGAAGAGTGAATAATGGACAGAGGTAGGCAGGGAGCTAAGGATTAGTTTTTTTTATCACTGACACACATTAACTATGTGATCTTGAAGAAGTCAGTTATTGTTTTTCCTCCAAATGACTCTCTATGACTCTTTTAAGTTGCAAAGCATATGCTGATCTGTGTTGTTAGCATTTCCTCATCAGGAATTGCCTTTACCAATGAAATCACACAAATATGCTGAGTTGGTCCACTACAAATTTATGTTATGGAACCTCAAATGCTGCATGTTAATCCTGTTATCCTTTCCTAATTGATTCTATATCACATTACTCATAAGATCAACTCCAAATATTTTCTTTTTATCTCATCAGCCACCTTTACCAACTCTTTTCCTTATCTCTCAACAGAAGAACTTGTGTCATACTTTATAGAAAAAAATTGAGACCATCAATCTCTAGCTCCCTCTCCTTCCTAATTCTACTCTTCATAGAAAACTTTTCTCTCCAAAGTGGCTGGTGATCTCATCATGACTGAACCCAATTGCCTTTGTCATTCATCATACTTCTTGGACTCTTGTTATTGTTGCTGGTGTTGTTTGTCCTTTGTTCATGAAGAGGGCCTTGCCATCAGGCATATCATGCCATGACATGTAATCAAACTGGATTTAAGTGAAGGGAAGCTGTGTAAAGTCAGCAAGAGACCCTTCTTTCATTCATTTCTTTTCTACCTATCCTTAATCACTGAATGACCATTGTCTTAGTGAAACTGAGACTTGTTAAAGACCTTAGTTGATAAAGATCAAGGTCTCCCATTGTATTCAGGGGCAGCTCCAGTCATTCTTGATCCATATCTGTCTACTGGACCCAAATGACTCTGGAGGAGAAAGTAAGGCATCTTCTCCTCACTTAAATCCAATTCACTTGCATTTTATGGCATCACTTCCCTGTCAAGAGCAAGCAACAGAACATATGAACTCTGGCACATTTACTCTCCCTGGGTAATCTATTTTGTCTTTTGGTTTTCAGGGAATTGTCTTGTCTTGGTTCTCATCTGATTTATACTCCTGATTGTTCCTTCTCAGTGTCTTTAGTTGACTCGTCATCTATGTATGACATGCCCACTCTATCTTTTCTCTCACAACTTTCTCACTCAGTGACTTCATCAACTTTCTTGGGTTTAATTAATGTCTCTATGCAAATGATTCCCAAATTTTTATATCTGTCCATAGTCTCTATTCTTCCAATAACTCAGGTTTACAACCTTGATATCATCTTATACTCCTTACTCTCACTCATCCTTACATAATCAGTAACCAACATTATTGCTTCTGTCTCCACAAAATCTTTCACATCTACCCCCTTCTTTTTACTCACAGTTACCACACTCATTTCGGTCTTTATCATCTTTCATCTAGACTATTGTAATAACTTCTTTTTTGTTCCTTCTCAACTCTACTTCCTTCCCCCCATATCTAATAAATAGTGCTGTCAATTCAACCACCACATCTCTTTATCTCCATCTTCTGTCTACTCATCAGACCACTACCTCTTTTCCCCTTTCCTAAATATATCAGTAGCCTTCCAATAAGTTTGCATATCTCCAGTCTCACCCTTTTTTAATCCATGATTCACAAAGCTTTCAAAATACTGTTCCTAAGACCCAGTTCAAGCCATATCACTCTATTTCTCAAGAAATTTTGGTGATTCCCCCAATGCCTTTACAATAAAATGCAACCTCCTTTGCTTGGCATTCAAAGACCTCCAAAATCTGGCTCCATTCTGACTGATTTCACATTCATACTTATCCTTTCTTACCTCTGTCTCTTATAATTCTTAGCCCTTTCTTTTTTCAAAAAAAAATTAATTAATTAAGACAACTTCATGCAAAGCTAGTTTTCAACATTCATTTTTGTAAGTTTTTTTAAGTTCCATATTTTACTTCCTTCTCTCCCTATTCCCCTTGATAGTGAGTAATCTGATACAGGTTATACATGCATAACTATGTTAAACATATTTCCTTATTAGTCATCTTGTGAAAGAAGGATTAGAAAAAAAATAAAAAAAATGAGAAGGAAAAAATAAAGTATAAATAGAATGAAAATACTATGCATTGATCTGCATTCAGACTCCATGGTTCCTTCTCTAATATTCCTTTGAATTATATTTAATCATTGTACTGCTAAGAAGAGCTAAATCCCTTATAGTTGATCTTCCTACAATGTTGCTGTTAATGGGGAAAATGTTCTGCTTCTGCTCACTTCACTGAACATCAGTTCATGCAAGTCTTTCAGGCTTTTCTAAAATCTGTGTGTCCCTGATTTCTTGTAGAATACTAGTACTCCATCACATTCATAGAGCACAATTTGTAAAGGCATGGTCCAAATGATGCGCATCCCCTCAATTTCAAACTTTTTTTCATTACAAAAGAGCTGTTATAAATAGTTTTGCACATGTGGGTCTTTTTTCCACTTTTTTAATGATCTCATTTGGATACAGACCTAGTAGTGGTATTGCTGGATATGCAATTTGGGAGGGTTCCAAACAACTCTCCAGAATGATTGAATCAGTTCACAACTCCCAGATTTTCTATATCCCCCTCCAATATTAATCATGTTCCTTTTTTGTCATATTGACCAATCTTGTACCTCAGAGTTGTTTGAATTTGCATTTCTTAATTGATAATGTTTTAGAGCATTTTTTAAAGTTTTTTTTTTTTTTTTTTTTGCAAGGCAATGGGGTTAAGTGGCTTGCCCAAGGCCACACAGCTAGGTAATTATTAAGTGTCTGAGGTTAGATTTGAATTCAGGTACTCCTGACTCCAGGGCCAGTGCTCTATCTACTGTGCCACCTAGCCGCCTCTAGAGCATTTTTTATATGACTATAGATAGCTTTAATCCCTCATCTGAAAACTGTTCATATCCTCTGCACATTTATCAACTGGAGAATGAGTTGTATTTTTATAAATTTGATTTAGTTCTCTATATATGTTATAAATTAGTCCTTCATCAGAAACATACCTGTAAAAATTGTTTCCCAACTTACTGCATTCTTTTTAATCTTGCTTGCATTGTATGTAAAGTTTTTTAACTTAATGCAATCAAAATTATACATTTTTTGTCTCATAGTTTGGTCATAAACTGCTCCCTTTTTTCATAGATCTGACAGATAAACTATTCTTTGTTCTTGTAATTGGCTTATGGTATAGCCTTTTATATCAAAATCCTGTACCCATTTCAGCCTTAACTTGGATTAAGGTATGAGATGTTAATTTATGCTTAGTTTTTGCCAAGCTATTTTCCAGTTTTCCCAGCAGTTTTTATCAAATAGTGAGTTCATATCATAGAAGCTGGAGTCTTTGGTTTTATCAGATAGTAGATTATTGTAGACATTTACTACTTTTTCTTTTGAACCTAATCTATTGCTTTGATTCACCTTTTTTATTTTCTTTCTTAGCCAGTATAAAGCGGTTTTTATGATTGCTGATTTATAATATAGCTTTAGATCTTGTGTGGCTAGGTCACCTTCCTTTGTAATTTTTTTATTAATTCCCTTGATATTCTTGATCTTTTGTTCCTCCTGGTGAATTTTGTTATTTTCTTTCTAACTATAATATAATTGTTGGTAGTTTGATTAGTATGGCACTGAAAAAGTAATTCAATTTAGGTAGAATTGTCATTTTTATTACATTAGATAGATCTAACCATAAGCAATTCCAACAATTTAGATTTATATTATTTTTGTGAAGTGTTTTAAAATTGTTTTCATAAAGTTCTTTAGTTTGTCTTGCTAGGTAGAAATATTTTATATTGTCTCCAGTTACTTTAAATGGATTTTTCTCTTTTTATCTCTTGTTGCTGTGCTTTGTTGGTAAATATATAGAAATTTTTATCATTTATGTGTGTTTATTTTATATTCCAAGTTTGTTAAAGTTATTTATTATTTTAAGCAATTTTAGCTGATTTTCCAGAATTCTCTAAATATATCATCATATCATCTGCAAAGGATGAGAGTTTTGTTTACTCATTCTCTAATCTAGTTCCTTCAATTTCTTTTTCTTCTATAGCTAAAGTGAAAAATTTGAATAATAGTGTTAATAATGGGCATCCTTGTTACCCCTCATCTTAATGGGAATACTTCTAGCATATCCCCATTACATATAAAGTTTGCTTATGGTTTTACATAGATACTGCTTATCATTTTAAAGAAAATCCCATTCATTCACTTGCCCTTTAATATTTTTGATAGGAATGAGTGCTTTATATTATCAAAAATTTTTTCCAGAACCTCTTGAAATAATCATATAATTTGTGTTAGTTTTGTTATTGATATCATCAATAGTGTTTATAGTTTTCCTAATATTGAACCATTTTTGCCTACCTGGCATAAATTCTACCTGGTCATAGTGTCTTATCCTAATGATAACTTTTTTTTTTTTAGGTTTTTGCAAAGCAATGGGGTTAAGTGGCTTACCTAAGGCCACACAGCTAGGTAATTATTAAGAGTCTGAGGCTGGATTTGAACTTAGGCACTCCTGACTCCAGGGCTGGTGCTCTATCCACTGCGCCACCTAGCCGCCCTCCCTAATGATAACTTGCTGCAATCTCTTTGCAACATTTTATTTTAAGTTTGCCCATCAATATTCATTAAGAGAAATCGGTCTATAGTTTTTTTTCTCTATTTTGACTTTTACTGATTTAGGTATCAATACCATATTTATATCATAAAAGGAATCTGACAGAACTACTTTGCCTTTTTTCAATTGGAATTAATTGTTTTTAAATGTTTGGTAGAATTTACTTGTAAATCCATCTGATCCTGGAGATTTTTTTCTTAAGGAGTTTATTGATGGATTATTTGATTCCTTTTTCTGAAATGATATTACTTAAATATTTTATTTCCTCTTTTGTTAACCTGGTAATTTGTATTTTTGTAAATATTCATTCTTTTCTCTTATATTGTCAGATTTATTAGCATACAGTTGGGAGAAATAGCTCTAAATTATTAATTTTCTTCTCACTGCTAGTGAATTCAACCACTTCATTTTTGATACTGGTGATTTGATACTGATAATGTGCTTTTCTTCCTTTTTTAAAAATCAGATTGTCCAAAGGTTTATCTATTTTGTTTTTTTTATAAAACCAATTCTTCATTTTATTTATTAGTCTAATAGTTTTCTTGCTTTCAGTTTTATTAATCCCTCTTTTAATTTTCAGAATTTCTAATTTGATATTGAATTGAGCATTTTTGATTTGCTCTTTTCTAGCTTTTTTAGTTTTATGTTTTTGATCTCCTCTTTCTCTATTTTATTCATGAAAGCATTTAGAGATAAAAAAAATTTCCCTAAAAACTACTTTGTCTGTATCCTATAAGCAGTGGTATATTGTTTCATTATTGCCATTATCTTGAGTGAAATTTTGATTATTTCTTTGATTTGTTGTTTGAGCCACTCATTCTTAAAAGTTAGGTTATTTAGTTTCCAATTAATTTTTAGTATATTTTTTCATGGTCCTTTTAAAAAAATGATTATTTTTGCATCATGATCTGAAAAGGATGTATTTTATATTTTTTGCCTTTCTACATTTGATCATGAGGTTTTTTTATGCCCTAATACAAGTTCAATTTTTGTGCTGGTGTCAATTTCTTAGCCCCTTTCAAGAGAATGACCTGTTTTGTGAGCTTAATTCTGCTGATGGTGGATATTTCAGCCCCAGTCCCAGCTCCAGCCCCAGCCCCAGCCCTGTAAAATTAATTTGTTTTTATTTTGAATATATTTTGCATTTACTTAAAGATGTACTTTTTGTCCACCAATATGAATTCTCAAGAACAGGATTTTAGGGGCATTTAGGTGGCACAGAAGAGAGAGTACTGGCCCTGAAGTCAGGAGGACCTGAGTTCAAATTTGGGCCCAGACACTTAATAATTACCTAGCTGTGTGACCTTGGGCAAGTCACTTAATCCCATTTCCTTGCAAAAAAAAGAACAGAACTGTTTCTTTTTTTTTCTCTTTATATCTCTAGGGCTTAGCACAGTGGCTGGCATATAGTAGGTGCTTAATGAGTTATTAGTGAATTAAGCAGAATTGTTAAAATATAGTTTAACTATTTATGTGTTTCCAGGATGCACAAGTATAATTATGTCAAAAAAAAAGAAATGAGTTAAGCATGAGAGAAGTTCTTCATGAAGTCATACTGAAGTTTGTTTATTGCCTTCTCTTTTCCTAGATGCTGCACAACTGTCCTAGGTAGAGTGTCAAATAATATATCCTAGAATATTGCCAGGAATTAGAATGACTAAATATATCCTTTTAAATTGTTGAAATGAATGTGATTGCCCTTCCCCAGTTGTATACCATTTATCCTGTTCTTCAAGGTTCAACAGGGATTGCCAAGAATGACTCAGCAATGATATTTTCCAATTCTTTCAGTATCATAGGCTCATCTGGTCTTGCTGAATTGGAATCATTGAAAGAGATGGAATCTCACTGTGATGAAAGATAGTTTCTACTTATATAACACTTAGAAGCAAAAGATATTATTATTATATGCATTATTGCACTGAATTTTGATATAATACTAAGAGATGAGATCTATGGTATCATTTTTACCATTTTAAATGTCAAGTTGGAAGTTTGACATTCCCACTTAATCATTCAATAAATATATATGATCAGGTTTTTAAAATACATAAATGATTTTCTTTTTTTCCTTTTAAAAATATTTTATTTTTTTCCCAATTACATATAAAAACAATTTTAGCCCTTGTTTTGTGCAATTTCGAGTTCCAAATCGTGTCCCATTCTTCTACCCTCCTTCTTTCATTGAGAAGACAATTTAATAAAGATTATAGATAGGTAGTCATGAAAAATAACTTCCATATTAGGCATGTTTTGGAAGAAAACAGACAAAAAAAAGAAGAGAAAGATTAAAAAAATCCATTGTGTTTTGATCGGCATTCAGAATCCATCAGTTCTTTCTCTAGAAGTGGATGCCATTTTTCATGATGGTTCCTTCAGAATTGCCTTGGATCTTTATGTTGCTGAGAATAGATAAATCATTTACAAGCTTTCATCATATAATATTGCTGTTACTGTGTATAATAGTATTCTTGTACTGTTCACATCACTTAGCATCATTTCAGATTTTTTTTGAAATCACACCCTTCATCATTTCTTATAGCACAATAGAATTATATCACATTCATAAACTAGGACTTGTTCCCAATTCCCCAAATGATGGATATTTTCTCAATTTCTAATGCTTTGCCACCACAAAAATATTTGCTATAAATATTTTTTGTATATATAGGTCCTTTTCTTTTTTTAAAATCTCTTTGGGATAAAGACCTAATAGTGATATTGCTAAATCAAAATATATCACACTTCTATAGTCTTTTGGGCATAAGTCCAAATTGCTATCTAGAGTGACCAGATTGGTTCACAACTCCACAAGAGTACATTAGCATTCCAATTTTCCAAATCCCTTCCAACATGTCAAAAGAAATGTGAGATGTGTAAATTTGGATACATCTCCACTCCAAATGTTTCATATGGACTATTTGTGTCCAACCTATGGCAGAGTCTTCCAAGCTCTTATTGATATGATCAGCCATGGTTGGACACACTGTACCTTGACCTCAACATAGTATCATTTTGGTCCTCTTCAAGAACAAAGGACAATCTGATAGATGCAAACTATTTTAATTTGCATTCCTGTAATCAGTAGTGATTTAGAGCATTTTTCATGTGACTATGAATAGCTTTGGCTTCTTTATCTGAAAATGGTCTACTTATATTCTTTATTTTTTTTAGGTTTTTTTTTTTGCAAGGCAAATGGGGTTAAGTGGCTTGCCCAAGGCCACACAGCTAGGTAATTATTAAATGCCTGAGACCGTATTTGAACCCAGGTACTCCTGACTCCAAGGCCAGTGCTTTATCCACTACGCCACCTAGCCACCTCTGCTTTAACTGTTAATTGGGTTAATGACTCATGTTCTTATAAACTTGACTCAGTTTTCTAAATATTTGAGAAATGATTCCTTTGAAAGGTTTTCCTTGCTGTAAAGGTTTACTACTTTCTATTCACCTTGGCTGTATTAGCTTTATTGTGTGAACCATTTTAATGTGATGCAATTAAAGTTACCTATTTACATCCTGTAATACTCTTTATCTCTTGTTTGATAACAAATTCTTTTATATTGTGTACTTTTATTTTATGTGGAATTTCTCTTTCTATTTCTTCTTGTTGGATTAATTGGCAATTTACAGAAATGCTGATGATTTATGTGAATTTATTTTATATCCTCTGACTTTGCTAAAATAGCAGTTTTTTAGCTGATTCTCTGTGATTCTTCAAGTATGCCATCATATCAATCACAAAGTGGCAATTTTGTTTACACATTTTCTATTCTAATTCCTTTGACTTTTTCTTCCCTTATTGCCACAGCTAACATTTCTAGTACAATACTGAATACTAGTGGTGATAACAAGCAGTGTTGCTTCACTCCTCATTTTGTTTGGAAGATTTCTAGCTTATTTCCACTACAGTAAATAGGTGTTGTTGGTTTTTGATATATACTACTTAATATTTTAAGGAAAGCTCCTTTTATTCCTATGCTTTCTAGAATTTTTAATAGGATTGAATGTTATATTTTATTAAAAGTTTTTTTCTGCATCTATTTAGATAATCATATGATTTTTGTTGTTTTGCTATTGATTTGGTTGATTATTCTGGTATTATATTAATGTCCATGTAAGTCCTTTTCTAATACTGAATCAGTCCTACATTTCAAGTATAAATCCTGCTTGCTTATAGTATATGATCTGTGCTGTTTATTGTAGCTATCTCCTTGTTATCAACATCATATTTGTATCATAAAAGAAATTTGATAAGGCTACTTTGATTATTTTTCCAAATAGTTTATGTAATATTGGAAATGATCGTTCTGTAAATGTTAAGTAGAATTCATTTGTGGATCCATCTGGTGCTGGGGGGTTTTTCTTAGGGAGCTCATTGATGGTTTGTTCTTTGCTTATTTCTTTTTTTTTGAAGTTATTTAAGTATTCTACTTTTTTTCTATTCATCTGAGCAGTTTTTATTTTTGTAAATATACATCTATCTTATCTAGGTTGTCAGATTTTTTGAATATAATTAGACAAAATAACTTTTATTTTACACTTCATTGGTGGTGGATTTACCCTTTTCATATTTAATACTGGTAATCTGTTTTTCTTTTTTCTTTTAAATGATGTTACCTGGGTTAGCTAGGTAGCACTGTGGATAGAGCACCAGGCCTGGAGTTAGGAAGACCTGAGTTTAAATCCATCTTCAGACACTTAAGAATTTATCTGTGTGACCTTGGGCATGTCACTTAACCCCCACATTGCCTTGCAAAAACAAACAAAAAAACAAACATGTTATACAAGGATTTATCAATTTTATTGGTGTTTCATACAACAGTACCTATTTTTCTTTATTAATTTAATGGTTTTCTTGTTCTCAATTTTATTAATAATCCCTTTGATCTTCAGATTTCTAATTTGGTGTTTAATTGGGGGTTTCTAATTTCTTCTTTTTCCAGTTTTTTAAATTGCTTGTTCAATTCATTGATCTATTTTTTCCTCTATTTTATCAATGCAAGTGTTTACAAATATAACTTTTTCTGCTAAATACTGCTTTGTCTATGTCCCAAACATTTTGATGTATTTCATTCTTGTCATTTTCTTTAATAAAATTATCTATTGTTTCTGCGATTTTTTCCCTTAACCCACTCATTCTTTGACATTAGATTATTTATTCTCCAACCAATTTTTAATCTATGTTCCCCTACTCTTTATTATTTTAATTATGATTCAAAATGATGCATTTAATGTTTTTGTTTTTTTGCATTTTGTTGTGAAATCTTTATATTCCAAAATTGGGTCAATTTTTGCATAAGTAGTATGTATCACCGAGAAACAGATAGATTCCTTTCTATTCCCATTCACTTTTTTCCAGAGGTCTAGTATAAGCTAACTTCTATAAAATTCTATTCATCTCTTTAACTTCTTTTTTGTTAATTTTTTTGTTAGATTTATCTAGTTTAAAAGGGAAAAGTAACTCATTTAACATTTCCTTTAAGAAGTTGGATGCTGGGGGCGGCTAAGTGGTGCAGTAGATAAAGCACCAGCCCTGGAGTCAGGAGTGCCTGGGTTCAAATCCAGTCTCAGACATTTAATAATTATCTAACTGTGTGGCCTTGGGCAAGCCACTTAACCCCATTTGCCTTGTAAAAATGCCAAAAAAAAAGTTGGATGCTTTCATTATCAGTCTGCCAAGCAGAAAAGAGTATCTAAAAATGTTAAATAAATATTGTGTTTCTGGAAAAAAAAAGTTGGATGCTATACCATTTAGTACATATATGTTAGAATTGATTTTACTTTGTTATCTATGGTACCTTTTAGTAAGATGCAGGTTTTTTTGCTTATATTTTTAAAGTAAATCTATTTTTTGCTTTTGTTTCTTCTGAGATTGTAATTACTATCCCTGCTTTTATTGCTTCAAGTTACAGCATAATAGATTCTGCTCCAGTCCCTTCTCTTTACTATATGTGTGTGTCACTCTGCTTCAAGTGTGTTTCTTGTATACAACATATTGCAGGATTCTGGTTTTTAATCCATTCTACTATTCATTTCCATTTTATGGGTGAGTTTATCCCATTCATATTCAATTATGATTATTGTGTACTTTCCTCCTTCCTATTCCCCCCATCTCATTCTCTAGTATATTTACCCATCCATCATTCACTAATCATAAATTTCTCTTTCTCTCTCTCTCTGTGACCATCTGTCTTTCTCCTTTTACCCCATTCCTCCTCAAAAATACTTGTCTTCTCAGTTTCCCTTAATCTATCCTCTCTCTCATAGCAGTCCTCTCCTTTCTCTCATTCCCTTTCCCTCTTACTTCCCTGTAGGGTAAATTCAATTTCTATACCCAATTGAATACACACACACACACACACACACACACACACACATATATATATATATGTATATATATATATATATACATATATATATATATATACATATATATATATATATATAATTTTATCTTTTTCAACTAGTCCAATGAGTTCAGGCTTTGACTGCTACCCTGCCACATTCCCTGTAACTGTTCCTGCATCACTTTATGTGAAATAATTCCCATCCCACCTTTTTCATCTCTTTATCCCTTTTTCACCCCTTTATATTTTTTATATTATTTCATCATAGTCACCTCATACTCATCCTCTTAGTCTATATATACACTTTCTACCTTCTCTAATAGTAACATCTCAGTATTAACATATCTCATCTTTGCATAGAGTAATGTAAACAAGTTAACTTCATTGAATCCCTTATGATTACTCTATCTTATTTAGCTTTTTATGCTTTTCTTGAATCATATTGGAAAAATCAAATTTTCTATTCTGAATTTTCATCAGAAATCATCAAAAGTCCTCCATTTCATTAAATATACATTTTCCCCTGAAGAATCATATTTTATTTTGCTGGTGATTCTAGGTTATAATCCTATCTCCTTTAATGTAGTTGTTAAAAATTTTGTTCTTCTGACTGTGATTCTATGATATTTGTTTCCTTGAAGTATTTTCTCCCTGATATCAGAATATTAGAATTTGGCTAAAATATCTCAATGAGTATTAATTTTGGGATCTCTTTCAGAAGGTAATCAATGGATTCTTTTGATTTCTATTTTACCCTATGGTTCTAGGATATCAAGATAATTTTCCTTGATTTTTTTTTACTATGATTTCTAGTCTATTTTTGATCATGGTTTTTAGGTAGCTCAATAAGTCTTAAATTATCACTTCTAGACTTATTTTCCAGGACAATTGTTTTTCTAGGGAGATCGTTCACATTTTCTTTTACACTTTTTTTCATTCTTTTGATCCTATTTATTGGTTATTGTTCCCTCATGAAGTCATTAGTTCCATTTGCTCAATTGTAGTTCTTACAGGGTTGTTTTCTTCAGTGAACTTCTAATAAACTGTTTTTGTATTTGGCCAATTTGACTTTTTAAGAAGTTGTTTTCTTCAGCAATTTTTGTGTACATCTTTGTGTGCTTCCTTTACCATACTATTTGACTGCTTTTTTCTGTAATTCTTCTGCATCATTCTCATTTCATCCCTCAATTATTCCTCTATATCTTTTAATTGATTCTTGAAATCCTTTTTGTGCTTTTCCAGTTAATCTTTGGATTAACTGGTGACTGAGGGAACTAGGACTGTTTCCCTGTTTTTTTTTGAGGGTTTACATGTAGCCATTTTGACTTTGCTTCCCTCCTCTGCATTTGTGTTTTGATCTACCCTGTCACTATAGTAATTTGCTATATTCAGATTTTTTTTTTTTTAGTTTTTGCAAGGCAAAGGGATTAAGTGGCTTACCCAAGGCCACACAGCTAGGTAACTATTAAGTGTCTGAGCCAGATTTGAACTCAGGTACTCCTGACTCCAGGGCTGGTGCTCTATCCACTGCGCCACCTAGCTGCCCAGTAAGATTTTTTAAAAAAATTTTTTTGCTCAATCAGGTACAATTTTGGGCTGTCTGCAATGGAGAATACCATCTATATCCAGATAAAGAACCATGGATTTTGAACAAAGTTCAAGGACTATTCCCTTTAATTTAGAAAAAAACCAGATTTCTTATTGTCTGATCTTGTTATCTCTTATACTTTTTGTCTCTCCCTTAAAGATATGATTTCTCTCTAATCACACTCAGTTTAGATCAATGTAGAACATGGAAACAAAGTAAAAACTGACAAATTGCTTTCTGTGGAGGGTGGAAAGAGGGAAGTAAGATGGGGGAAAATTGTAAAACTCAAAATAAATAAAATCTTTAATGAAAGAAAAAAAAGAAAAAAAATTTTGCTCATATCTCCACTCTGTTTCTTGATCTTCAACTTTGTTTTAAAATTGAACTCTACTCTTAGGGTGGAGGGGGCATTAGGTTTGTTATTCTATTGTTTTCAGAGCAAGTTATAGAGGACCGTAAGTTTTCAGTTCTTCCAAGGTGGTATGATCTAAGGAGAGGTGTGGTCACTCCTCTATTAGTCTTTGATCTATGAGTGACCACTGTTTTCTTCTCTGCCACTGTGACTCACTTTGTAGAGTTCTAATATACTAGTGGCTCCTCCTTACCCTGGGACTGTGAGCAGAATTCCTGTTTGGGTAATGTGACAGACACTGCATCCAGTGTCAACTCACGGTCCCTTATAACTTCATTTGGATTAGTTGTATGATCCCTTTACTGTCTATGGACTGAGACCTCCAGAAATCATTGCCATAGATTTAGTTGCCCCCAAGGCCTGCTTTTAGCTTTTACCCACAATGACCTATGCTGTCTGACTTGCACAGGGACCATGGTCTTTCTGGAACTTGGGGTTCCACTGCTGAGAACAAGATTTTCTATACCCTATAATCTCTTCATCAAGTATAAATCCTTCTTTACAGGAAACAATACTTCCACACCAGAATGGAGAGAGACACACACTCAGGACAAATATGGACAAACAGAAATATTCCCTGAGGGAAGAAGCAGCTTTAGTGATCATGTCCTTCATGATGAAGAGAAATGTCAACTATAAATTCTACAAAATCCCAAGAGTCCAGCAGAGAGTTACTAATAAAGGAAACTTAAAAAAAAACACCCTATACATATGTATAAAAAGACTCCCAATAGCCAAGAATTCTTGACCACATTTATTTTCTTCACAGATACCTCACCACCAACATACACTGCTTAAATTCACTCTTCCCTGTTCCTAGAGGTGCTACATATAGAATAGGAAACTGAAAATCAGAGAGGTTAAGTGATTTTCCTGCTACATAAATATTAAATGTCAGAGGTAGTTTTTCTTGATTCCAATTCCAATTCCTAGGGCTTCTTGATTTTGTTGCCAATTCTCTATCCACAATGTAATATTCCATTTTTAAATCTACCTCTTTATTTATCTTGAGCATACATTTCACATAGTCAGCTTTGTTGTGTTTTTTATTCAAAATTCTTTTCTGGATAAAGTAAAAATAGTACTAACTCTCTACATAATCATCATTCATCCACCTTAAGTACAGCTTTTGAACTTCATCTTTTTGTCAATGTAACAAAATTATTGTTTTTGTTGTTCTCATAGTTGTTCCTAGGTCATGCTAGGATTTGGCACTCTGAACTTATAAGATTGTCCTATGATTTTATATTCATTCTCATTTCTTTCCATTGTCTGTATATGTTTTTTTTTTATCAAGTTGGTTGATCTTCAAACAGTGTCCCTTGTTTCTTTTGTGTATCTGAAATTTCAGTATTGAAAACTTTTCATTCTTCTTTGACTAACTTCTGCTGTAAAATTTAAGCACAAAGGAGCCTATATATTTTTTTCTCTGAACTAAACTAAAATGTGGCATGCATATCAGATTTTACTTAGTTGCAATCTCCTCCTTTAAAAAAAATTCTAAAATAAAGAAGTCATTTATTACATCATGGTTCTCAACATTTCCATTCCAGAAAATAATTTGTCTTCTATAATTAGAAACAATGATGTCCAGAAAACAAACCCACCTCACTTCTTGCACTGCTTTACCTTCCTTTTAAAGTATGAAATTTTTATTAAGATAAGCCAGGAGGGGTGGCTAGGTGGCATAGTAGATAAAGCACTAGCCCTGGAGTCAGGAGTACCTGGGTTCAAATCTGGTCTCAGACACTTAGTAATTACCTAGCTGTGTGACCTTAGGCAAGCCACTTAACCCTGTTTGCCTAACAAAAAAAAAACCTAAAAAAAAAGACAAACCAGGAAATTATTGTTTTCCTTGGGAATAGCATTCCGGCATATATCCAGATAAGTGATATCTTCTATCATCTCTGTATTATGCCTCTATGTCAGGGTGGTAATTTATTTTCTAAGAATCTTGGTTGTTTCCTCCTGTTCAAGTTATCTTCAATAGTATTTGAAATAATAATAATAACTATAGTAATCATATTAATATTAATAGCTAACAGTTGTATAACAAAGGTTTCTAAAGAGTTTTATGTGTTATCTCAATTGATTTTTCATTTGAATTCATGTCTTCCTGACTCAAAGCACAACAATCCAGCCATTATAGCCAATTAAAGCCTTCGCTAGTCTTCATTTAAATTATGTTTTCACAGCAATTTCTCAAAGAGTACAATAGAAGGATCTCTCAAAGAGAGATGTATGGGTTGGAATTTGATTATATGATAAAAGGAGTATCAAATACACTTGTGTATAAATTGGAACATCTAGATGATAGGGGTGAATGTAATAGTGAGTTGAGACATGAACTAGAGGGACATAAGACATATATATATATATGTGTACACATATATATGTGTATACATATATATATATATATATATATATATATATATATGATGTATAGAAATAACTAGAGTCATAAGGAAGGAAGAATTGAAAGGGCAAAGATTCCATGTAAATGATTGAGTGGGGTGGTCCAAATTCTGTTTTGTGTGCTCTTCTACAAATCTTCTACAATCCGATGCCTGATATTTGGAGTTTGTTCTCTTTATCTGATGCCTTCTAGAAAAGCTGGTCATCTCTTCCACTATACCATCACCCTATTATTTATTTCCTTTATCTTGAGTAACTTGTCAGAAGAAATGGCATGTCACATAATAATTGGTAAGTTATAGAGACAAATGTATTCTTTATATCAGGAAAAAAATCATAGCAATTATCTAAAAAATGAAAGAGATTCCCTAAGAAAGGGGTGGCTAGGTGGCACAGTGGATAAAACACCGGCCCTGGAGTCAGGAGTACCTGAGTTAAAATCCAGTCTCAGACATTTGATAAATACCTAGCTGTGTGGCCTTGGGCAAGCCATTTAACCTCATTTGCCTTGCAAAAACCTAAAAAAAAGAAAAGATTACCTAAGAAGGTGGTGGATTCTGCCTCATTAGAGGTCTCTAAGCAGAGTTTGGATAACTGGTCAGACATAAAATGGTCATCTTTTAGAGGAGGTTATGAATTTAGCTTGCTACATGGCATTGTGGATTGAGTATCTCCACTGGAGTCAGGAAGACATTAATTCAAATCTGGTCTCAGACATTTACTGCCTGTGTGACCCTTGGTAAGTCACTTTACATGGTTTACCTCATTTTTCTCATCTGTAAACAGCTGGAGAAGGAAATGGCAAACCATTCCAGTGTTTTTGCCAAGAATATTCCAAAGGTGTTCACAGAGTCAGACACAATTGAAAAGACTGAAAAACATTAACAACAAATGATTTAGACTAGATGATCCAAATAACTGTGATTCTTGCTAGTTTGCACCATTAGCATATTTATTGTGGTTCCCAGTTGCCTTAAGGAAAAAGAATGGTAAACTCAAGTTATAGTCAGTTCCTTTGACTCAGAGAACTTTTTCTTAGATTTAGAAATATGAGGACAAAGAATGACTTATTACTCTAGAGAGAAGACCAAGGCTTTCATCTTTAAATGCATAGTGAAAGGAATTCAGTACTTGTAACCCTAAAAACCTAGAATCAAATCCCAACTCTTGACTACTGCCAGCTGTGTGACTGTGTGGTAAGCCATCAAGACTCTCTGAGCCTCAATTTTCTTACCTACAAAATGAAGATATTAATATCTGTTGCTTATTTTCCAGGGTTGTCATGAGGTTCATATGAGATTCAGTACACAAAGCACTGCAACTTTTAAATTTCTATATAAATATATATTCTATATAATTATTGGCTTAGTGGATAAAGGGCCAAATGAGGAATCAGGAAGACCTGGGAACAGTTTCTGTCTCTGGCATATATTGTCTGTATAACTCTAAGCAAAAGACTTAACCTTTCAGTGTTCCTAGGCAACTCTCTAAGATTATGAAATGCGAGACAATTATTGATCTCTTCCCTGGGAATTCACTATACCAATGAAATCACAAGTCTAGATTCATAAATGTCAATTACTATTCATTGTTAACTATTTTTAATCATTAATTGACTGACACATGATTTTCTAATGAAGTCAGAGTAATTTGGATACATCTCTAGGATCTATCAAATAAGGAAATAGACTGTGCAATAAATCACATAGGTACTATGAGACTATTCTTTCCTAGAGGCATTTGCTAAGCACACTTGATAGAATTTAGGACCTGGATGCAGGAAGATCAGAGTTCAGTTTCCTCCTTAGACACTTATTAACTATGTGAACCTCAACAATTCATAAAACTTTCTCAGTTTCACTTACTCTATAAAATGAGGGTAATAATGATACCTGCCTCATTTGGTTATGGTAAGGATCAAACAAGATAGGATAAACAAGGGGCAGCTAGGTGGCTGCAGTGTATAAAGCACTGGCCTTGGAGTCAGGAGTACCTGGGTTCAAATCCTGTCTCAGACACTTAATAATTACCTAGCTGTGTGGCCTTGGGTAAGCCACTTAACCCCATTTGCCTTGCAAAAAACCTTTAAAAAAAAGATAGGATGAACAGATATATAGATAGGAGAGAGTGAAAGAGAAAGACAGAGAGAGATAGACAGACAGAGACAGATAAAGTCAGAGAGAGAGAAAGAGATAGACAGAGACAGAGAGAGACATAAAGAGACAGACAGGGACAGACAGAGACAGAGAAAGCTAGTGCTTTGCAAACTACAAAACAATATATAGATGCTAGCTACTGTTGTTACAGCTAGGTGCTTCAATATAAAACCTGAAATTACAAAGACCTGACTTCAGATTTGGTCTCAGGCACTGTGTGATTCTGGACAAGTCACTCAGCCCTGTTTATCTTAGTTTCTTCATCTGTAAAATGAGTAGAGAATGACATGGTAAACCACTTTGGTATCTACCAAGAAAATCCTAATAAACTTGCAGAGTCAGAATTGACTAAACAACAAATTGTTATTTTTACTCTTGTTACTCTTCAACCTACTCTTCCATCAATGTACCCCTGGGGTATACGTGTAAAGCTTTATCTTATGATCCCTTGTATTGTAGGTGTGGCTAATATCAATTTAGAGAGGTTTAGTATGTTGTAGACCAGAATAATGCTACTCTATAGCCACCAAAAAAGTCTTTGGGATCTGGTTAAACTTCTGTAAGTCTAAAGGTCAGTAGGAGTGGTGAAAAAGGAGACAAGTCTCCTGAAAGACAGTCCCTAATGTGGCATTGCATCATGAGAGTAAAAAGAGAGGGAGGGCCTTCTAGGTCTTCTGCCAGACCTAGTAGAGTGTCCTCTCTGCACTGAGTGAAGACAGTATCCAACAACAGAGAAAGATTTGGCCTGAGCAAAGAGATATCTCTGGTTGTTTTTGCAATACCTGAAGGGAGAATAGTACTACTAGCTTAGAGTGAGGCAAAGTTACAAGAATCACCATGACTGCGAGTAGGTTCCTGATCAGATTTGCTGCTAGTATTTCTGCAGAGGGAACCAAAATGGAAAATAACCTCTGACAGAGGAGTTGAATGCGACAATATCTGTTGGGAGCCAAGTCACTGAGACCAGATGACTTCTTGGGAGAGTATTATTCAGTGGAAACTTTATTTATTTATTTATCTGCTTTTTTATTTATTTGTATGTATATTTATTTATTATCTATCTATTTATTCAATCATTCATTCATTTATTTATCTATTCATTCATTCATGTATTCATTCATTTATTTACTTATTTATTTGTTTCTTTATTTGCTTACTTACTCATTTATTCTTTATTTTTTTGGTTGTTTGTTTGTTTGTTTGTTTTTAGTTTTTTTGTAAGACAATTGGGTTAAGTGGCTGGCCCAAGGCCACACAGCTAGGTAATTATTAAGTGTCTGAGGCCGGATTTGAACTCAGGTACTCCTGACTCCAGGGCCAGTACTCTATACACTGCGACACCTAGCTACCTTGATACCTTTATTTTTCATGGGCTCATTAGGAGATTTCTGCTTCATTTGCTTCTTGTTAAAATAAATAAATAAAGATAAACAGTGTAGAGCAGTTGTTAGAGTACTGGTCTTGAAGCCAGTAAGATCTGGATTCAAATTCTACTTGTATGACATACTGGCTGAGTGACCCCGAGTAAATTGCATAATCTATTGCTCAGTGTTTGGTAACAAGATGGTTTCAACTTGAACTGGTGAAGGTAGTATTCTCATCCAGGAGTTTGACACACTAGTGAAATCATAGTCCCTATTTTATTTGTCACTCTATAAACTATATTGGTAGCCACTCTTTAGCAAACTGAAGATGGGGAGAAAGAAAAGGGAGAGCAATGGACAGATTCTCAGCACTCCCATTTCTGGACTATGAGTAAGAGAATGAAAAAATTCCCCAAAATGTAACTGTCCCCTTTTGTCATGTTTTTGAAACATGTTTCATACTCAAACTTTTTCTCTTCCTCTTCAGTTTTAATTCTTTTCTAAACCAATTGGGAAGAAAAATGGCAGCTAGAAAGAATTGATATGTGACTAATGTTCTGCTCTTAGTGAACTCTGGGGAACTGTGACAAAAACTACTGAACTGGAGTTGGCAAATATTTCCATTTTCAGAAAGGAGAAAATAGTGGGCATTTCAAACAACAATCTGGTTAATCTGACAATTTCTGGCAAATTTGTAGAAATGTTAGTTTGTGAGCACATAGATTTGGATTGTAGTTCTCATAATAAACCAGCATGTGGTCATTAAGAACAAACCATGCGGGGGGGGGGGGGGGGGGGGGGCGCGCGGCTAGGTGGTTGCAGTGGATAGAGCACAGGCCCTGGAGTCAGGAGTACCTGGGTTCAAATCCGACCTCAGACACTTAATGATTACCTAGCTGTGTGGCCTTGGGCAAGCCACTTAACCCCATTTGCCTTGCAAAAACCTAAAAAAAAAAAAAAAAAAAAAGAACAAACCATGCCAAACTATCATTTCCTTTGCTGACAGGGTCACCAGACAATAGATCTGGAGAGAGTCTTGTGGATCTAATTAGATTAAAGCAAAGCACTTGACAATGTGCCTCATGATATGAGACATTTTGTTCATGTCTATGAACAAAACAAAATCATACTGAGATAATTTCAGATCCCATTGACTGGTCATTCTCAAAGGTTGCTGATTAATTGATCAAGATCTGGCTAGAGAGAGTTCCTCTGTACAGTGACCCAGAACTCTGGTCCTTTATTCTTTTCCATTCAACATTTATGCTAATTACTTAGATAAAGGCATAAAGAGTATTCAGGTCAAATTTACAGATGACTCAGAGCTGAAAGGGATAACAAAGTCTTGATGGCTAAAATCTTGACAGGCCAGGGTATTGGACTGAATCTAATAAGATAAAACTTAAAAGAATTTTAAAAACTTCTTTGGTGTTCACCAATTCCATTTCAATAGTTGTGAGATGGAAAAAACAGCCATCTCGCCATCTGTCTAAAGAAGATTTCAAGGTTTTAATGGGATGTAAGTCCAATGAGTTAGCAGAGTAAAATGGCATCTGAAAGATCAATTCAGGTATACATTAACAACAATATTGTGAGATGATCAACCTTTAGGGAAGCAGCTCTTCTCAGCAGTTCAAAGAGATAAGACAACAGTTTTAGACAGGCTTATGGACAATGTTTTTTCCCATCCAGAGGAAGAAAAACGAAACAGAAGCAAAAAAAAAGCCCCAACCTTCAGAATCTCATGAACACTTTATAAAAATTATCTCTTATGTATCTCTTTCCCTTAATCCTAATTCCTCATACTAAAAATGACTAATGAAAACATGTTTATCAAAAATATGTATGTACAATGTTAACCTGAATGCAGCTGAGGGGAAAGGGGTGAGAAGGGAGGGTAGAAGGAAATTTTGTAACTTAAAAATATACATATGCATATGAATGAATGTTAACAAAAGATGAACATTTGGGGGGGAAGAAAGATCAATTCAAACATAGCTGTATTTAGAGTATCCAAGAGTTTCCCTCAACTTTTCCTTGACCAGACTTTCTTGGAGGCAATTGTGTTCATTTTAGAACACCACATTACTAAGCTGGATGGCAACAGAGAAAAATGGCTATGTTACTGACGGTTCTGGAAGTCATTTCCTATAAAGATTGATAGATGTTTTTATTGGAGAAGACTTAAGAAGTGAAAATGATTTTCATTTTCACATTTTGAGGGGATATCATGTAGAAGAGAGAACACACTTGATCTGCTTATATGAAAGAATCACATTATCAGAATCACTTGTTTCACACACCCAAAAAGACATGAACAAAGACACTCTAGTTCCTCCCTCAAATTAGATGAAAACTATGAAGAGGCAGAGTTTTGCTGATCATCAAAACCATCAATCAAACAATTAGTCAATTAGGCACTATTTTAAGCCTTGAGAATACAAAAAGAAGCAAAAGAGATCCCTGAGCTCAAGGAGCTAGTAATTTAATGAAGAAGGCAATATTCAAACAAATAAATATAAAGTTACATATAGGATAAATAGGAAATAATTAACAGAGGAAAGACAATGAAATTAAGAGAGACTTCAGAAGACTTTATGTAGAAGGTAAGATTTTGTGGGGACTTAAACAAACAACAGCATTTCCCAACAGTTAGAACTGCAGAATATATTGCTTCACATTGGATAGTGAATGTTTTCCCTGGAGATAGAAGTTTGAATGACAACTGTTGAAGATGCTGTAAAAGACATTCTTACTTTGGGTGATCTATAGATGATGTTTGAGGTAAATCTCTTGTATATTGATTCTAGAAAGGGACCTAGAATGTCTTTGTGAAAGTTGTGGGGGTGGTGTGGTTAAAAAAAGTGATTGTGATATGATTCTTTTTGTAAACTCTCAAGAATTCAAATATTAAATATTTATTTAATTTAATATTTAATATTCATCTACTTAATCCTCATGATATTCTCCAACATGGCCTAGTGGATAAATAATTGACCTGGGATTCAGAAGTTCTAGGCTCAACTCTCATCTCTGTCATACTGAAATAATGAATATGAACAAGTCATTTAAATTCCATGTGCTCTAGGAAACTCTACAAGACTATGAATTCCAGAGAAGATGTTGACATGCATTGACCCAGAGTTTCCTCCCCTAGGATTTCTCTATAAACTAAAATCACATGTCTAGTCTTTTTTCCCCAAATATTCTTCCAAATGATATGAAATGAATAACTTGAAAGGCAGAAGGGCAAAGTGATTTGCAATGCCCATGCAATTAACAACCAATTATTACAAAAATGTGGAAAGGCTGATCTAGTTGTAGGACAAAGAAATTTACATCACCTTGTGAAAACTGCAAACTCTGTTTCATGAATAATGAAATTTCCCTTTTGGCACGGGGATAAGGCTAGCCACCTCATACTACAGATTCGCCCATCTTGTGTACACTCAGGTATCCCTCCCTCCCTCCCTCCCCCCTTTTTGACTTCATTTTTATGTTTTTCCCCCTCTATTAGAATGTAAGCTCCTGGAAGGTGTAGCGTAGCTTTCCTTCATGGTTGTATTGTATCTTAGCCATAGTGGCTGATACATAGGTAAGAGTTTGCTTATTGTTTGTCTGTTTGATCCATGTACAATCAGCGTTTGCTTAAGCACATAGACATTACTCCTTGAAGAGAAAATAGTCAGAAAGGTAAGTGGAAACAAAAACAGTGATCGGACAAGACAAGAGTGTAGTATCTAGTTAGGATGGAAGCTTCCCCAGAACCAATGTCGCCTTGGTGATTTTTGCCAGGCTGGACACAGGTCAGCCAAGAGATTTAGGCAAAGGCAACTTCATTGATTCCCTACATTAGGACATTGGCAGTGTTCTTATATATTATCCCACAATATGTGGGCGTTCAGAGTTTGGTTTCATGAATCTAGAAATGGATTGTAATGATGGTAATTTGTATAACTCACACTAGCCCAAGGTGACAAATAGTACCAAGTCAAACACAGGGTGATTTGGCTAGTTGCGAACTGAGGGACCGACAATGGGCCCCCCGAAAGGGTCAGCATGATGGGCTGGGTAGGGCTGGGTGAGGCCGGGCTGGGCAGGGTTCATCCGAGAGGTAGAGGACGCAGATGGGAGGGGGAGGGCAGCAGCGCCCCCGCCTGCTTCCCTCTGCCGGCAGCGAAGGGTACAGTCACCGCCCGGCCCCAGGTGCGGCTGGAGCGCCAGCTTTCCTCCCCTGCTCCTCGCCGCTGGCTTGGGGTTGCGGGCTGGGAGGCAGCCCGAGCGCCCGGGGCAGCAGCATCCCTGGCTGGTCGCAGCCTCCCCCAGGTCCCCGGAGTCGTGCGCCGGCTGGGGACCTCGCCTCCTGCTGACGCTCGGAAGTCCTGGGGTTTGGAGAAGGGAGAGGGGACCGGCCGGGAGGAGGGGGCAGAGGAGGCGCGGGGACCAGCGGAGCCTCTCTTCTGCCGCTCTTGGCCGCCGGCTCTGCCAGTCGGAGAAGCGCAGCTCCGCTTTCCCCTTGAGAACCCCCGAAGCCGGTGAGAGAGAGAGGAGCCCCCCGCGGCCGGTGAGAGCCCCGCCGGCTGCACCCGTCTGCCTGAAGTCTGGGAGCGCCCAGTCTCTCGCCGCTCTTCCCTATGGGGATCCGAGAGTTTCCCAACGGCGCACCCAGGGGCAAAACCATCGCGATGTGAGTAGTGCCACTGGACTGGAGCCCCGGGGGACGGGTCGGGGAATCGGCCCCGGGCTGGGTTAGACAGAAGACCACCAACGGTGTCTCTCTTTTGCCACTCTGAAGCCCAGGGTGACCCCGTTTGCATCTGCCCGTGGGTCAGGGACAGAGCTGAGGAAGAAGGCTGAACCAGGGAGCAGCTAGAGAAGTTGTATTTTATTTGATTTTTTCATTTGACCTAGTGTTCGGTCCTCCCACCCAACTCACGCTCCCCTTGCGAAGCAGCAGAAGGGACTTGAACCTGGTGCTTGCAAGAGAAGCGGGAGTGGAGATGGAAAGGTGACTGGGGTGAAGAGGGGCAAGGAGGGAGGAAGAATGAATGACCCTTCTCCCTCTGCCTGCATATCGGAGGCTTGGGGACGGCTCCCGCGCCTCCTCTTCCTTCAGATCGTTTCCTATAGGATTCATTCATTTCCTCTCCTTTCTTCCTCTCTTCCCTCCCTCCTTCTCAATACCCTGGCTTGGGAATCCCTGCTGGCTTCAGTGGCATGAGGAGGTCACCCGACGTCAGCCCCCGGAGGCTGTCGGACATCAGCCCCCAGCTCAGGCAACTCAAGTACTTGGTGGTAGACGAAGCGATCAAAGAGGACTTGAAATGGTCCCGATCCGTGGAGGACCTCACCAGCGCATCGGTGGGGCTCACCTCTATTGAGGAGCGGATCCTGCGCATCACTGGCTACTACGGCTACCAGCCCTGGGCAGCCAGCTACAAAAGTAAGCCTGCTGCCTCCTTTACACTACTTTCCTGTCTTCACCTCTCCCAGCCAACCGCAGCAACTGCAGACTCAGCATCCCTAGCTAACTTTTCTGAAAACAGAGCTCCAGACGAGCAGCTTAGGAAGGGCTGTGGGGCAGGATAGTTTTACTTTCATAGCCAACTATCTTAAATTCCTCAACTTCTGTTCGTCATCTATTATTTCCTCTACCCTTAAACCCAAACCCCATGCTCCAGAGAGTAGAAAAAGATGCTTGGAAAGAACAAAATAATTAGTTCATTCAGAATTCGAAGTCTGGTGGACACAATATCCAAGGTTTTAACCAGAATGTGTACTGATTCCCTTTGTGACTGGCAGCTTATAATATTTAGCCAGATCTTAGGTCCTCTCCCCATGTTTATGCAAGGTGAATTCAGGAGTAACAGTTCACACCCAAGCCTTTCTTTGTCTCCAACCTTTATTATTCTGCTGAAGGGCTATTTTACTGTGCTCTAGTTGCTGACATATGTTCTCTGCAAGATGGATGGCTATTGCTATGTGAAAGTCAGTCAACTATCATTTGTTAAGCTTTCTTTATCCTAGGAACTCTGCCAAGCATTGGGACATTTGAAACTTTCTTTGTGTCTTGTTAGTTTTGTCAATATTTTAATTTACCAAATTAAAATGATCAACATTGAGTTTAATTAGCTGGTCCTTCCTGTCATTCAGGATAGAAGACAATGATTGAAAACAGGGTAAAGCACCAGCAAATCTGCTCATAATCTCTTGATAGAGCAAAAAAAAGATTGGCACTTTCCTCCCCAGTAAGAAAAAAAGTAGTATGCAGTCATTGCTTCATGGTGGTGTCTAAGAGTTTAAAGATTTCTAAAGGCAGTTATTCAGCTTCATTGTTTGTATTGGATATATATTTTATTAGTTACTAAGAGATAAACTCAGAGTTTTGTTCTTAATCATTATTGGTCTGGAAAAAATTCTGTCTTTATATAATTCCTAATGTCCCTTATACTAGCAGTTGTTTAGATCAGTAAGTAGGAAGGAACTATGAATTTGAACATTATCTTTTTCTTTTCTTTTTTTTTAACAAGAACCATTTTGATTGCATCTGGGTCAAAATATGCCTTTTGTTTTCTTGTATCTCTTACCTACCTATGCTAAAACTTTCCTGGCTATGTGGCATTTATATTGCACTGAAGAGAATAGAGGAAACAAATTTTCCTTCCTATCTAAAAAGTCAGATACAGAGTGGAAAAAATTAAGACACATTATAAATAGGCTTTTGTTTGTTTGTTATCCTCTATGTGACATAGATTATACTTCTCTAATTGCTTTCTTAATTACTAAAGGGGGATTCAAAAGATTGCAGGCCTTCAAGATTCATTTGCTCTTTCCCTGAAATCAAAATACTGTTTTTACCTTTTCACATCCTGTGACTGGCACAATTTCCTCACTGGGAAAGGAATACCATATCATCAAGATCTGGGACTTTAGATATAAAAGGAAAGTTTCAAGGAAAACTGCTGCTTTTGTGCAAATACACTCAGTAATTAAGTCAGCAAGATGGCAGTGAATATCTCCTGTCCTGTGCCATTAAAGTTTATTAAATAGAATTCTATTCCCCCATTACCCTAAGATGTTATTAACAGATAGAGGCAGCCTGGCAAAGCAGATTGAAAACTGACCTGTGAGTCAGGAAAATTTAGCTTCTAATACCACCTATAATTAACAAATAATAGTTGTGTGACCCTGGAAAACTCATTTTTTTCATAATTTTTTTTAAGTTTTGAGTTCCAAATTCTAACCCTCTCTCCCTCCCCTCCCTTACTCCCTTCCTAAGTCAGTAAACAATCAGATAGAAGATATACATATGCAAATATGTAAAATATTTCATATTAGTCATTTTGTACAAGAAGATTTGAATAAAAGAAAAAATGAAACAAAGTAAAAAAATAGCATATAGTCTATATTCAATCAATGTCAGTTTTTTCTGTGGAGGGGAATAATATTCCTTCATTAGACCTTGGGGTTGTCTTAGATAATAATATTACTGAGAATAGCCAAGTCATTCATATTCTTCAAACAATATTGCTTTTATTATATACAACATTCTCCTGGTTCTGTTCACTTCACTATCTATCAGTTCATGTGAGTTTTTCCAGGCTTTTCTGAAATCATCCTTCTTGTCATTTCTTATAATGCAATCATATTTACATTGCAATCATATCCTACAGATTGTTTAGCCATTCCCCAATTCTTAGCCTCTACAAAAAGAGCTGCTATAAATGTTTTTGTACAAGTAGGTCCTTGGAAAACTCATATAGCCTGAAGACTTGCAGGATCAAAAACTATGAGTTGTATAGGAATTATCTACATTAGTAGAGAAGTGATGTACTGAAAGCTCCTATGTCTATGATTTCACTGGCATGTTCCAAATTGACAGATCATTCATTAATGAATTAGGCTGAAGTGATTGTTACTTTATAAGTAAACCCAATCCATTCTGCTCTTTCGTTTCCTGTGGGAATCTTTATTTATTTCAAGGGATTTTTTTTTATAAAAATGCTTTGAGCAATATATGACATTTTGATTGAATTAAAGATATTTTTAAGTTTAAAGTTGCAGGGAATTACATTTTATTAATGTGTTCAAAGAGGTTTCAGAATAACATTTTGCTTGTTGCCATTCCTATTTAAGTAGGCATTTTTTGCTGTTTACTTCAATTGTTCTTGCTGTTCTCTGTGTGTGTGTCTCTGTATATGTGTATGTTTTAAAACACAGATGTGAAATGCTAATCTTGCAGTGTTCTGATTAAATTATGGAATGCTTCAAGTCTTCAAAGTAAAATGAGCTTGTCACTCCAAGATACAGTAATAATTTAGACTTCCTGACATTCATCTTTCAGAATTTTTTTATCTCTGTCCCAACTCAAGAAGTTGCCAAGTAACAGTTTCCAGGCTCTTTTTGATAGGTGCAAGCCAGGCTTTTTTTGTAGGAAAAAAATTACTCAAATACCACTTACATGAGAGATTATGTGTGCTTGTACATTTAGTTTCTTATATTAGGTGACTCATAGTTAAATAGGGCATTTCCAAACTGATCAAAAATCAAGTTTCCCTTAGTATTCCTCAATTAATCCATATAAATAAGAGATATCTTTGTGGGAATTATCATGGAAAGTCCTAGAATACCTTGATTATAAAAGATATACAGATCATTGATTAAACTAGGTTTTGTAAACCCTGACAAGCTAAGAACCCATGAGAATCCTGACCTGCTTTAGCCTGAATTTACTTCTGTTCTCTCATCTTTCCTGCCTATTAATGGTGGACTGTCAGGCTTGATGCTTGAAATTCTTTTCTTCTCTCCTCCTCTTATTACTTAACTCAACCCAAAATTGTTACTTTAAAATTAACCCCCCCCCAAAAAAAAGGAGAGGGAGGGGATTATTGTTACCTTTTAATAAAGAATGGCATGTTTTAAAATCCTGGTTTGAGTTTGGATACCTTTATCTCAACAACTACCTGTCTTCCCACTCACTATTTTCCTTCTTTTAACTGGGGGAGCAAATGGCTCAGTGTATAGAACCCCAGGCTTGGAGATAAGCTAGACCTGAATTCAAATATAACCTCAAAAACTTAGTAGTTGTGTGACCCTGGGCAAGATTCTTAACCTCTCTTTGCCTCAGTCTCCTCCCTTCACAGTGCTGTTATGAAGATCATATGAGACAATATTTGCAAAACATGTAGCACAATACCTGGAACATAATTAGGCACTATATAAATATTGTTTTACCAAAACTCCTAGGACATAACAAAAGTAATGACCAAGATTTCCCTCTCTATTCTTTTCCTTCTTTGTCTCTAGTGAGAATGTTAACTGGTAATGGAATGATTATAAAAAATCATTATATGAGAGGGAAAATAAATACTGAAGTACATATGCATACATGAAAATATAACTTACATAAGGCAAAAAAAAAATTGAAGTTGACTGAGGATTAACCAGCTTGATATTTTGAATCATTTCTTATGGGATCCAGAGTTTTTCTAATATTTTTATAAATGGTAATAACTATGTCAAAATAAAAGATACAATAAAATATATTTGAATAAACAAAATGTATATGTGACATGAATGTATATGAAATAGCATGTTACAGTAGAAGGAGCACTGGATTTGAAATCAAAAGTTCTGGATCTCAATTATAGCTCTATTATTTATTAGATTAAACTTCTTAAAGGTTGAGACTTTATTTCTTTTTATTTATATTTATATCCCCAGTGATTAGTTTGTGGTTCAGCACAAAATAAATGTTTATTGACTTAGTATCTATGTCATTTTGGGAAAGTCCCTTAGCTTTGTTTTTTCACCTAAAGAGTGAAGAGATTGGATGGTATGGTCTAGAACATTTCTTTCTCTAAATTCTATGAGAAATCAAATAATATGGGTATGCATTTATTTAAAAAAATCCAAATCTTGATAGCATAATCAGATTAATTAGGAGATGAATATTTATTATTAACAAAAGATTCTTTGATTTCCCTTAATACTGAGGGTGATGGAAGAATTTTATTAAAAAATGAACTAAATATTTTATAATATGATTTTATTCATGCAAATATTTTCAGGAACCTAGTGCACAAGTTAGGTTATATGTGTGTCTGAAAGTGTATAAATGTTTCCTAGTGATGATCAATATAGAGATCACCAAATCTGGGCTTTAAGGCTAGCCAACCTGATTTAGGCTTGTCCCAGGCCATCAAATACTCCATTTTGAACTGATGAAAGAATTACTACCTTCAGACAAAGGATTTTTAACCATCACTATCATTTAAACTTTCTTGATCACCTTAAATTCCAATTCAAGTAACTGAAAACCTTTCTTTGGGTCTGGATCCAAAGATCTGTTAAATGCAAACCCTAAAATTCCCTTTTATTTTCCTACTGCCACAGTATCTTGGTATTTGCTTCTAGCATCTACTTCTCTTTTTCCTATATATCTCCCAAGGCCACCCACTCCAGATTACAAATTTAGAATATTATTAGAAGATAAAGTAATTAGAAGTGTATAGAAATAAAACCTGCTTTTTTTCAAGCTCAGTTGCACCTTAGCTTTCTTATCTAATCTTTAAATAAAAATTTTTAATCCTATTCTGCCTTTTATTTTTTTAGGGGGAGTGGGGGTGGATTCCCATACTACTGAATCTATCATATTTGTATCTTCAGGATAAAGTGGCTTCTGTCTTTCCATAACATCTCAAGCTAATTCAATAATTTAAACCAATAAATATTTATTAAGCACTAACTTTGTGCCAACTGGGATTCAAAAATAGGCAAGTTGTTCTCTGCCCTCAGGGAACTTACTAGCTAATGGGACAGAAAATATATACAACACATGCTATACACAAGATATATAGGAAATAATTAAAAGAAGAAAAGCACTAGAAATAAGAGGAATGGGGAAAACTTCTATAACAGGAGGGATTTTATTGGGAACTTAAGGAAAGCCAGAGTAGTCAATAAGCAGAATTGAGAAGGGAGAACCTCTAAGAATAGGGGAGAGCCAGAGAATTCATCCATGGACATTCTAGTAAGAATTCATAGAGCTATTCTAGAACATAAGACTCATGGCCAATCAGGAAGCCTCCTTATGTCAAATCAGGCTTGAAATACAACTGTATAATCACTTCTCTGACTAAATTCCCCTTCCCTCCCTTCAAAAGAAAGGGGACAAAGGAGATAAAAGTGTATAAACATATCAGGGTTCCTGTCACTTGAAAATTCGAAATCCAACCCTTTTCTGTAATCACTCCCCAAACTTCCAAAAGATGACACTTTTCTTTAAAATGCATTGATTGACTAAGTTATGCTGGTGAATTCTAGAGAGGATAATTCAATGATCCCAGAACTATGAATTTTGGAAACCAACCAGTAGTCAACCAGCATGTCTACAGTCTAGACATGAAGTGATGCAAACCTGCACCAGGGTGTGAATGTGCAAGTAGAGAAAAAGGACTATGTATGAAAAATGCTGAGGAGGTAGGAATGATGAGACTTGGAAACATACTGGATATATATGATGAGCATGAATAAGAAATTTAGGATTATGCTTAGATTATGAATGACTAGGAATATAGATGATACTCTTGAGTCTAATAAGAAAGTTGGGAGAAGGGGAGGATTTGAAGGAAAACAAAATGAGTTCTGATTTGAAAATATTCAGTTTGACATATCTACAGGAAGTCTAAGACAAGATATCCAGTAGATATTTGATGATGTGAAAGTATAGCTCTGGAGAGCAACTATGACTGAATAGAGGGCAAAATGGTTAGAAAGGTGGACCTAGAGAATGGAAAACTGGAGTCTAAATCCAGCACAGACACACCCAAGTTGTATGACCCTAAGCAAGTCATTTAACTTTTATTTCTCTTAGCTTCTTCAGCTGTAAAATATAAATTTGTAATCAGTAAATCAAAATAATAATAGCAGTAGCTCCCAGACTTATTATGAGGTGATAATAGACATCAATGTGAGGTGATAAGATTACCAAGTGAGATAGGATAGAGGAAAAAGAAGACTCAAAATAGAATCTTGGGGGGAAATTTATGGTTAGTGGGTATAGTTTGGAGTAAGTTATAGTAATGGAGACTGAAGAGTAGTTGGAAAGGTAAGAAGAGAATTAGAAGAGTGTTCAGGAAAAGAGGAGAAAATGGCACAAACATTTTCTAAGTGCCAAATATATCATTTGATCTCAACAGCCTTATGAGGTAGGCAATATTATCCTCCCTATTTTGTATATGAGGAAACTGAGGCGATCCAAGTTAAGTGACTTGACAAGGGTAGCACATTTAATAAGTGTCTGAGACCACATTTGAACCCATGTCTTCTTGAAGGGCAAGGCCAAAGTTTTATCCACTAATTGACTGATCATATCAAAGATCACAGAGGGGTAAAGAATAATGAGAATTGAGAAAAGGTCATTCGATTTTGCAATTTAGATATCATTTGTTTCTCATTTCTAAAATGAAAACTCCTTGAGTGAAGGGGTATTTTTTTTTGAATTCCCAGCTCCCAGTGCAGTGCCCAACACTTAAGAAGGTTGAGATACATGACAATTGTTTATTATTTTCAATGAGTCATATAGTCTAGTCCTATCCCTGTTATTCTTATCTTTTCCCCATCTTGTCTGATGGGATTTGATTTCTTTCTGAGAGAAATAGGCCAGGGACAAGATGCTCTTCTCCTCTTATTCATCTATGTTTAATATTCAGATGATTACACAGCTGGATAAAGTGACCAGGTCTTTTTTGTTGTGGTTGTTGTTGTTTGTTTGTTTTTGCTTTTTTGTTCTTGGTAATTCAATGAAAATTTGTTGTTGTTATGATGACATGGTTACTCAGGACTGACAAAGGCTACTCAATAGAGTTGTTCTAACGAGGACTTCAAGTCATAGCCAGAAGGATTGTCCTTCACAGACTAACTTAAATAAGGTCTTAGAGGTGGCCCAATGGATTGACTTTTTTTGACCTTAGTGACTCTCAAAACTGGAGAGGGTTTTTGATCTGCACCTGTAGAGGACTACCCATATTAATGAAATCATGGTTTCTTACGGTATAATGTCAGTGATAATAGACCTCAGCCAATATGACCATTTCAAGTTGTCTGAGTATTTTATACACACATTATTATTGAGTGAGAAGGGACTTTAGTGAAAATAGCTTCCAGGGGGTCAGTGAACCAAATCTGCCCCCATACCCCCCCCCCCCACTGCCCATTGCTGTATAGCCAACAAAGTAGGCAGCAGTCTGGATTTGGCCCTTAGGTTACAATTTACCAACCCCAATCTGGTTCAGTCCTTCAATTAGGGAAATTAAGGCATAGAGACATTAAATATATTGTCCATCATGTAGTCAACTGCAGAATCAAAATGTGAACCTAGATTCTCTTTGCCATTTACACCATATTTTGGGGTATTCCTTCGACTTCCATCTCTAACCCATTACATTTTACCAGTGATTATGTCAACATAAGCTAGAGTATGCAAATATTAAAGGAAAAATAGTAAAGGGAAAACTGACTAGACTTTGAAGGTTAAAGGAAGAAATACATGAGGCTTAAGAGCACAAATGGCAACTAAGAAATGAGATCTTCAAGATGCCTCCAATTTTAATTGCTTTGGTAATATTATAAAGGAGTTTTAGGACAGGGAAAGCTAGGAGCCAGAAAATCTATCTTACTAACTAGCCTCTGTGTAATTCCAGACTAAACTATGAATGTAGGTCTCTGACATGGATGTCAGTCCTGACTGGATCAGTGGCTAATGGTTTAATTGAATTCATAGAGAGTAACGTCTTTTTGATTCTCCTGAAATAGTAGAGGTCAGGTCAGCACTTCAAAAATGACCTAGTTGCAAGAGATTTACAATTTAGTTGTAAAAGTTTATTTTAGGATGAAACTTGTCATGTGAGTAGTAAAGTTTAAAGTATTTCAAAAGGGAGAGAGATTGAGGCTAAGGGTAGGGGAGTGTGAGAAGAACAGAAAATAAGAGTAGCTACATTTTCTGGTATGTCAAGATGTCAAAAACTGAAGAGTTTTATCTTTTAAGTAAACTTTTTTAAGACCATAAGGAAAGACATTTTGTTCTTTATGAAAAACTTAGATGACTAAATTGGAAGAACAATACTGTAAATAATAACCATAGTAATAATGATAAACATTTATAGAATAAGCATAATAGCATTTATAATACCTACTATGTTCTAAAAAGTGATGCTTTACAAATATTATCTCATTTGATCCTCACAAAAACCTTTGAAGATGCATGCTATTATTTTCCCTTTTTACAATTGAAGAAACAGAGACAGAGGTTAAGTGACTTGCTCAGGATCATATATATCCACTGTATCACTTAGCCATCTCTAGGTATTACATACTTAAATTTAAGCAGAGCATTTGATAAATTATCTCACATTATTGTAATGGAGAGAATGAAAAATTTTGGGCTGGGATGAGTATATAATTAGATAGCATTGGAAATGGATATATGACTGGACCCAGGAAAGAATCAAATAATTCAACTTCAACTTGGAAGAACTTTCCAATGGAATGAGTGCATCAGGGATCTGTTCTTGACCTGACACTTTAATATTTTTTTTTAAAAAAGTGCAAAAAAGAGAAAAAAACATTTTAACAATGACATAAAAGCATTAATGAAAATCATATTTGAAGATGACAGAGCTAGGAAGCATGAGTATCATCTTACATACTAGAATCAGAATCCAAATGATCCTAAAACATGAGGTCAAATATAAAATAATATGATCTAATATAGATAAATGTTTGCCTAAAAATGCTTTAAAATTTACAAGTAAATTTAGAATTAATGTTGGGGGGAAAGCTTTCTAACAATTACTTATCCAAAAATGGAATGGATTTCCTCATTTCTCTTTTCATATCTATGGTACAGAATGTAGGCAGTCTACCCGTTCACTTTCAGCTAATTATTTTTTTTTGTTATTCAGTCATGTCCAACTGTATAGAATGTTCATAAGGTTTTTCTAGGCAAGGATACTGGAATGATTTCTCATTTCCTTCTCCAGTGTGTCTCCATTTTAAAGATGAGGAACTGAGGTAAACAAGAGTTATGTGACTAGGACAGGGTCAAATAGCTAGTAAATGTCTGGGACCAAATTTGAACACTGATCTTCCTGACCCAGGTCCAGTGTTCTAACCACTGTATCACTTAGCTATCCCATTTTGTTCATAAAAATTGCTCAAAAAAGAACATTTGTCATAATGCAGTGGAAAGACCATTGAATCTGACATGAAAAGATTTAAGTTCAAACCCTATTGATGCTAACTGCTGGTCAAGTGATTTGAACTCCTTGGGCCTCAGTTTCCACAACTGAAACAATGGGGTTGGACTAAATAGCCATATTTCCCTAGTTCTATGATTTCATGTTAGCCTTCCTAAGTCCTCATATGTTTATGGTGTTTAAACTGCCCTTTTCAGTTTTTAGTTTAAAGTTATTTTCCCCTCTTTTTTCTTTACCCAAACAGCAAAAGTGATATGAAAATCTAGATTTAATGATGAACATTTTACCCAAGAGAGGCATTGATTTTTGAGTGATTATTTAGAGAAATTAAGGATCATTATTTTTTGTAGGACTTCAAAGACAAAATACTTCTCATCTCTGCCATTTTGTGTGGTCCTGCCTTGTGATGCAATATAATCACAGTTTCTTTAGTAATTATTCAGAAATTCTATTTTCCACAACAATTAATCATGTCCAATTATTCCCATTTCCTCTTTATCATACTGGATCATTTAAAAGTTAAGTTGGGTTTTCTAATAAATATCTTCAAAACAACTTATACAGAGTGAAACAATGACAACTGTTAGGTCTATTTAAGTCAATTTGGTTGGAATCTAGAAAATTTCCCTGTGACTTCCTGTTGCTCTTATATGTGATGGTTCAGGAGTTCATTACTGCTTGATAGGTAGGTATGTACACTTAGAATCTATACTAGGCTTTATCATTCCAAATATCATTATTCCCTTTCTAGAAATTCTGGACCAGAGAATCACGAATGTGAATTGCAACAAATTCACTAACTCCCTAGGTACAACAACTCTCCCACTTGCTGCCCCACCCCCCTGTGATTTAAGTATTCAGGAAAACAGGTTCTGCCTTATATTAGGGATGGGGGGGTGGGGGGCTAGATAACAGCTCTCTCAATCTCAAAATTGTTTTCTTTATGGAGGTGTCAGTAAACTCTCTTTATGGATGAATAGTCAACGATAGTCATTTATTTCAATGCTTTGTGAAGCTTGTAATCTCAATTTAGACTCTTCCTTCAATATTAAAAAACAAAACCAAATTATACCTCTTTGTCCATGTCTTCTCAAAAATCATTTGTAGAGAATTTACCTAACTGTCGGTAAACCTTTTTCTAGGTTTCTTGACATTCTGTGGATACCAGTCACAGGATTCAAGCTGTCTATCTTTTATTCCTCACTTAAACTATGATAAATGACCTAAACCCATCCCATTCTCAGAATGATAGATGATAAATTTCATGCTACTTCTGGCACAAAAGTCAATATAATAAACCTCAGGCAGAAGTGTGTTGAAGCCTGCATCCACCAGCTCACCCAATTGTTAAATTTTCAATGTAATTATGTCTTTAAAATTGGCAAATGACATATTAGGGCTTGATTTATTATATATTATTGATTGAACTTAAGCAACTAATGGAGAAAATATTAGTAAAGCACATTAAACTTAAAAGTTGTTGGGTATCCATTTTCTTATTTGGAAAGCTGATTGTTAAACATTTGCCCCCACACCTTTGGTCAAAGGCTAATTATTCAAGCCCCTCCTGATGTACTTCCTACCATGATTACCAGCTAAAATCAATTAGTCATTCACACTAAATTTGTTTAGGAAGAGAGTATTTATTAAGGTGTTGCGGATAACAGTTGGCACAAAAGTCTCCCCCAAAAGACTTTAATACATTCTCCTACAATTATGCATAGAAAGTGGACTCAAGCTTAGAGAACATTCATAATTACTGATTGTTAGAAATCTTTAACATGTTTCTCTTAGGTTTGGAACAGTTTTTCTTTGAAGTCCATTGCTGAGCTTTGAATCTGCATCTAATCTGTATGTGACTTCCAGGGCAGATACTGTTTTCAGTTCAACCAGGGTTGCTGCTAGCACCATGATGAAAAATATAGGCAGACTTCTAGACCTCCAGAGTTCATATTCTCCTCTGGTCAAAGGTGAGGGTTACAGAAAGATTCCTCCTTCCAATCTCATTCCTTTCTAGGCAATAACTAGAGCCATTTCCACTCGTTTTAAACTCTTAGACTCTACCTAGCTTCATATTTTATAGATGACCCTCAGGGTATAACTGAATTATTTCATTCAATCCAAAAAGAATTCTTGTTCAACATTACTGTAGTTGATCAAGAACTCTTTCCAAAGTTAGGCTAAAATCTTTGATTGATTGAGAAAAGTTCTCACTTCATTAAAGAATTTCTTACTTTAAGTGTGATGGAGTAGATAATCAATTGACTCAATGACCCCCTCTCCTTACACTGGAAAACTCAGAGATCCAGAAGAAAGTGTTGCTTTTCATGGTCTTTTAAAATTGAAAGACATTTTAGAGTGCATCTAGTCTAATGCCTATCTAAAGCATAAAGAATTAGATGAAAATTCTACTTTTATGTATTATTGTCTGTTTGCCATATGCTATTGTATGTTTAAAATCTAAACATTTTGAGCAATCAGTTTCAGCTTCTTACAAGCTTTGTTAATTGAAATGAAAAAGGCTATTAGTAAAGAAAAGATTTACCCCAGACTACTCACTGCCCTCACTGCAATGAAGTAGTTCTAGGAACAGAATGAAAGCTTCCCAGTATCATATCTTGCTCTCTGTCTGTGCTAAATAAATCTGACATCAGTAGATCAAGATCTTGTTTTTCTTTTTGTTCCAATCTCTTATAGGACCATTGAAGGATAGATGTTCAGCATGCTCAGTAGCTGCTGAAGCTTGCTATGTGCAAATGAACAAAATCCCTCTTATATTCCCTTTCCTTTCTATTTCATTTAAAATCTCCAGCCAGAAACTATTCCTTCTGCTTTCAGCTGCCTCTCTACTGTAATAATGCTTATCTTTGCCTAGGTGGCACAGTGAATAGAGCATTTGGCTTGGAGTAAGGAAGACTCATAGACTCATCTTCCAGAGTTCAAATCTGGCCTCAACCACTTAACAATTGTATAATCCCGGGCAAATCACTTAGCCCTGTTTGCCTCAGTTTCCTCATCTGTAAAATGAATTGGAGAAGGAAATGGCAAAATGCACCCAGAATCTCTGCCAAGAAAACTCCGAATGGTGTCATGAAGAGTCAGACATGACTGAAAAAGCTACTAAGTAACCACTTTCCCCTTTTTCATCCACCAACAACAATATGAAACTTAGAATCTAAAGATCTGGGTTCAAGCCCTAGCTTAGATAAAATACTTAATTTCTCTGAGTCTCTGTTTAACATTTATGAAATGTATATTATAATCATTGTATTGTCTTCCTTCCAGTTGCTGTGAGGAAATCACTAAGCATTACATAAAATTAGGCAACCATTTTGTCCTCACTCCCTACTTGTTAGGGCTCTGTGGGAGCTTCTCATTACCAGGTCAATAAGTCCAAGATTTAATCTTCTGTTTTATTCACCCTTCTTTTAGCTTCCCTCATCTACCTTTGAAATCTTCTAGATCTGGGCCAACTCCACTTCTACCTTTTAAGCCCTCTCCAAAGTAGCATCATCTTCCTGAAGCACTTTTTACAACCATCTGGTCTGACAAGACATTTCTCTCTACTACTTCACCAAATATTAGTTAAAATGTGTAGATTGCTATAATAAGGACTAGAGAAAGAAAAATTAAAAGAACTACATTAAACATGGTAGGGGAATAGGACATTCACAAGCTGTTATGATAAATGAAAAGTACTTGCTAAAGAAGGTTTGAGGGGAAAGATTTACCAATGAGAAAAGACTTCTTTGAAGGAAAAGCATTTTAATTGGCTTTTAAAAGATAGGTAAAATTTTAATATTCTGGGGTCGAAAGGAGAACGGGAATAGCAAAAGTAAAACTACCAATGTGGGAAAGGAGGTGGGGGGGGCTGGTCTAAGATTAAGATACATCTCCCTCAAAGGTTTAACTAGGGTGAATGGACTATGTGGGGCTTTATTCAGGGAAACAAATTTAGAGAACATTGATGGCACTCAAAGCCCTTCTGTGGCTAAACAGAGAGAGTTTAGCACATTTAATTAATAAGAATGAATATTTAAATTAGGAAACTATTATATTTAAAATGGGTAAAATCCTTTTTCTTCCTGCTTGTAAGGAATAAGTAGAATCTCCCAGTAGTAACATAATATACTTCTCTACTTTTCTCCTCTCCCACCCACCAGTTTAGAATTCCAGGCTTCTCACCAACTTCTTCCACTAATACCAGGTAGTATTTGGAGTACTTGTCCTGGGCACAAAAATCCATACCCAGGACTTTGATAGCTCTTAGAAAACCTTCATATAATCCTGCTGTCCCTAAAGACAAGGAAATTAGGTAGTGCAGTGGATAGAGTGCTGAGCCTACAGTCAAGAAGACTCATTTTTGTTTGCTCCAATCTGGCCCCAGATACTTACTAGCTATATGACTCTGGGAAAATCACTTAATCTTATTTGCCTCAGTTTCCTTATGTGTAAAGTGAACTGGAGAAGGAAATAACAAATCTCTTCGGTATCTCTGCCAAGAAATCCCCAAATGGGGTCATGGAGAGTCAGACATGACTGAAAATGACTCAACAACAAAAACAATCTTCCAAGACTGGTCCAATAACTACACTAGTCAAATAACTACACTGGGTCTGCCATCAGGAGAGACCTAGTTCAAATCCTGGCTATGATACATGAACTATGTGACTCACTGAATCTCAATTACTTTGTAAAATAGGGGCAATAATTCTTGTAATGCTTTCCTTCCAGAGTTATTGTGAGGAAAGTGCTTTTCCCAATATTACCTAAGGTAATGGAGGAAGCAGGGGTGGTAATGAGGCAGCTGTAGAAAAAGAAATAACTCTATTCATCTCATAAGAGAATTAGAATTGGAGGGGAACATAGAAATTAGCTTGTTCAACTCCTTCATTTTACAGTTGAACAAACTGTAAAATGAAGTAACATTGGTTAAGCTATAAGTAGCATGTAGCACTCTGACTCGTAGGAGTTAATGTGGTGTACTGGAAAAAGAGCAAGACAATCATAGATTTACAGCTGAAAGAGATCTTAGAGGTCATCTGGTCCAACTCACTAGATTTGGCATTAAAAGGACCTGGATATAAATCCTAATTCTGCCACCAGGAGACCTGGGCACACTCATTCAATTTAGCAAACATTTATTAAATGCTTTCAAGGTGCAGGGCATTGTGCTATGGGCTTGAGATGTAAAGACAAAAATAAAACAGTCCTTGCCCCTGAGGAGCTGCAGTCTACTGGCAAAACAAAACATGTACAGAAGTCATTAAATATACATAAGTATATGCAAAGTATTTTCAGTAGGGTGAATACTATTAACTGGGGGGCTCAGGAAAGTCTCAGCGGATAAAGTGCCAATCACAAAAGCATCTTCCTGATTTCAAATCTGGTCTTAGACCCTTAATAGCTATAAGACTATGGGCAAGTCACTATACTCTGTTTGCCTCAGTTTCTCCATCTATAATATGAACTGGAGAAGGAAATGGTAAACCACCCTAATATCTTTTCCAAGAAAACTCCAAATGGAATCACAAGGTGTTGACCACTGAAAAAATGATGAATAACAAAAGGAAATTATGATGTAGGAAGAGTCTTGAAAGCAATACTTTAGGGGCGGCTAGGTGGCTTAGTGGATAGAGCACTGGCCCTGGAGTCAGGAGTACCTGAGTTCAAATCTGTCCTCAGACACTTAATAATTACCTAGCTGTGTGGCCTTCGGCAAGCCACTTAAATCCTAAGCAAACAAAAAAAAGCAATACTTTGAAGAAAACTCAGAAGTCTGCAAGTCAAAGGTAAAGAGGTTCTAGTTATGGGGGTTC
Organism: Macrotis lagotis; assembly: GCF_037893015.1. NCBI lineage: Eukaryota > Metazoa > Chordata > Mammalia > Peramelemorphia > Peramelidae > Macrotis > Macrotis lagotis. The sequence continues at coordinate 149,781,947 of NC_133659.1, read as the reverse complement.
ACTTGTGCAAAAATGTAGTGGCAGTAGATAGAAAAGTCATTTATAGAAAACATATAACAAGTCACTTATCTGGAACAGCAAATGCATAACATATAAGACTGAAAAGTTAGTTGCAAGCTAGATAATGGAATCTAGGCTTAATGAAGTATTTGTATTTTATTATAGAAGTAATAGTGAGCCATTAAAGATTTCTGAGTATGGGAATGAAAAGTTCAATTTTCTGTTTTAGACTATAAATTTGAAAATTTTGTGGAAGATAGGAAAGAAAAGAAACTGGAGGTAGGGAGACCAATTAAGAGACTTTTAAGGGAGTCCAGGTGAAAGATAATGAAGGCCTGGACTAAGAGATTGTGTTGAGTGGAGAGCATGAAATGCATACAAGAGAGTTTACAGTCAACAATACAGAGGCAAGGGAGAGAAGGAAAAGTCAAAGATGACCAAGATTTCAAGTCTGGATGTTTGAGGAGTTGTTGAGGTCATCAACAAAAGAGGGAAGGATGGAGAGAGATAAATTTTGGGAGAAATAGAAAGTTCTCTTTTAAACATGCTGAATTTCAATTTTGAATGGGCAGCCAGATATAGTAGTCCATCAAGCAGCTGTCAACCTGTCTGGTATTCAGGAAAAAAAGATTAGGGTTTGATAGAGAGATTTGAAAGTTATATGCATATAAACAATAATTAAACTTATGGGAACTAATGAGATGACCAAGGAAGAAAAGAGAAAAGAGAAGGGGGATGAAGACAGAGACTTGGAGGACACATGCAGTTAAAAGACAGGAGACAGAAGATGATCTTGCCAAGAGACTGAGAAAGAAGAGTCAGACAGGAAGGAGATTTCAGTTAGTACAGTATTATAGAAGCCTGGGGAGAAGACAGTGACAGTGGATAATCCCAGAAATCCCAGAGAGGACTGAGAAAAGATCATTGCACTAAGCAATTAAGAGATCATTGGTATCCTGAGAGAGAAGTTTCATTTGGAAGTGAGAGTAGAAGAAAGGTTGAAAGGGATTGAAAAGCAACTATGAAGTGAGAAAATGGAGGCAACATGTCAAGAAGTCTGTCTGTGAATGAGAGGGAAGATAAAGATAATATTGTGACAAAATGACAGATTTAGGTTTTTACCCCATAAAATGAAGGGAGAAAGTCATTGATTCCCAACATTTTGAATATAGAGCCTTTTTTTAAATGTGGGAAAAAATTTTCACAGACCTCCACATTATAATTCGTTGAAACTATTTCAAAATAATTGACTGGTTCAAAAATATCCAAATCTCCAACCATTTTGCCAAGACATTACAAATTCAGTGATACTTCTAAATGAATCTCTATTTTATTAATCCCAATGGAATCCACATATATTCAGAAAACTAGTAATAAATGTTTATGAAAGATATTCTTTCATCTATAAAAGGCATGATTGCTTATTTATGATGTTTGGTCATTGAGATAATGGCTATTGCTGTTTTTCAGCTTGAATTGATGAAAGTTTCAACATAATATCTAGTACTATATCTTAGAATGATCATATAAAATTGCCATGAAAACTCCATTATTTACATTGCATATTTTTCTTTGGAACTAAAATTAAGAGATAAGGATAGAGATTGGACCTATAATTTCACTGGCATAGGTAAAACTACCTAGCCAAGAAATTCAATCCACCAATGAAGGTCAGCACCTTTCCCTGAAATTTAAAATTTCAGTTACCTAAAAAAATTGAAGTTAATTGTTTTAAAAAAGGTCACAGAGAAAATATATGTCAAAAGGGCTATTTGGCTGAAGATTTTTGGCTCTAATTAGGTATTGAAAAATATGATAATATTTCTTTTGTTTCCTCTCCTACAGTTTCTAAATGTTTGTTGTTCAGTCATTTCAATCATGTCCAACATTTTCTGGCCCCATTTGGGAATTTCTTGGCAAAGATACTAGAATAATTTGCCATTTTCTTCTGCAGCTTTTTATGATTGGGGAAACTGAGGCAAACAGGGTTAAATTATACATCTAGTAAGTTTATAAAGTCAGATTTGAACTCATGATTTCCTGACTCCAGGCCAAGTACTCTATTCACTGTATCACTTATCTTCCATGTTTGTAGCATATTCTTTCTCAATAAATAAAAATATTCTCACTTAAAAAATCAAAATGGCATAGCCTTGAAACAGGAAAGATGGCAAATGATGTTAGTAGAATATAAGGATACCAACTAAGAGACTAGAAAGCAGAAATTGGAGTAAGCTCAAGGTTAGGGGTTTAAAAAACAACAACAAAACAAAACAAGGACAATAATAAATTTTTATCTCGAGGAAAAATCATGGCACATTGAACTAGGGCCATTAAGGAGGAAAGTTAAACTATGACATGATCTTGAACTTAAAGACCACTTGAGCTTAACTAGTTCAATTATTCTCATGGGCTATGAGTCCTATGGACCTGGAATCATTGCAAAGCATCTACAAGTCCATACACACACTAGCATTCTTATTTTTAGTTTTTTATTATTTAGTCTTTCTCTTATTGAGAGATAGTAGATAGTATGACATAATAAAGAGTGACCTTGAAACCAAGAATCTGCATTCAAATAAGCTCCTCAATTTCTTCAGTAAAGTGTGAGGCTAGTTCTTTAGCTATAAAGACAGAGGAAGTTACTGTGAAAGGCCTGAAGAAAGATGAGATTTGGAATGGTCACTGTGGAGTGTAGGATAGCAAATTGATTAGAGAGGAACAAAATGATTATCTTGTCATAGGGAGGACCCATATAAAAACAAATAATATAAATTTATAGTGGATTCAATCAATATGATTTTATTATTTTTAGGAAGAAGATGGTGATAATCCAAGGTTGGGGTTTGTCAAGTCATGATGTGGAAAAGAGATCAAAGACTTAGAACGTTTAGGATGATGCAGAGGCAAACTGGTTTACCCAAGAGATCAAGAAAAAGAAGGGAAAATACTTTAGCCAATGTAGGAGTGAGCACCTCAGAGAGACAGAGGGCTTAAATAGAATACATGTCAAGTGAGACAAGGAACAGAGTTAAGATCCAGAGGGCACAGGGAAAGATGGTATGATAGGAGTATTGATTAAATACTTTACTAAAGAAGTTGAAATAATTCACCAAGAATTCCCTTTTTCCCCCCTTCCTCTCAAATCAAATCAGTAAAACATTTCCCCCTACTATCTCCTCTTTTATCCTACTTTAGATGAAGAAATATTATTTCTCCTTGCCCAACACTCTACATGCATTCTTACATCCATGAATTCCTTTCCATTGTCTCTGGCAGATTGAGCCTATTATTAACTTCATTCAAAGAATGAGGTTTTGATAAAAAGACATTTTCACATGCCCTCAGAGGTAAAAATCTAATGGAGATAAAGATTGTGGTGGCCAAGCAAAAAGACCTACTCCACTGATCCACCCATGTGAGAAAGTGTCTCTTTCAGAAACTTTTCCAGATATAGTGAATATTGTAGGGGATTAAAACAGAATGAGAAGCAAAGGTGCCCGATGTTAACTCTTTTCTTAAAGAGAAAGGAAGGAACAGAGAGGCTGAATGGGGGTGATTGGATCATATGAGGTTTCTATATGTTTATTTGTTTTATAATATTGGTGCATGCTTTTAGGCAGTAGAGAAACATCCAGGAGTTAGGGGGTGGTTAAAGATTATATAGAGAATGGGAATGATACTTACATATTACTTTCTAAAAATAATTTCATTTTATCACTAAAGGCACTCCCCTTATATCAAGACTTTTAAGTTCCATTTGTTGGTTTTATTTGAAGGTGTAGTAAAGTGAAGACAAGTATTTTGGGAATAGACCATTTTAAGGTAGTCTCATTTCAATACCAAGATCTTGTGATACTCACCTTTCCATATTTCAAATCTCTTTTTTTGGTCTTCTCTGGATTATTTTAATCCAAAACTTTCCCAGGAAATAAGTTCCCTGTTAATGTCTCCCTCAGGACCAGACCTCATAGTGAAGTCCAATTTTCTTTTTAATGGATCGATCTGTAGGGTATCCTGGAATCTCTCAAATTGACACGGGGTTTTGCCAGGATATTTCTCTTATGAGCACCTGGTGAAGAAAGGAGCTGAAAATATGGGTAGAAAAATCATAGAGGCTTTCATACTCTCTGTGCTCTTTACTTTGTCATAGGCTTTTAAAAAAATTTCACAATACTTTTCAGCAGAATTTGTCTTGTAGCAACTCTGTCAAGACATTATCATTCCCATTTTGCAGATAGAATAACAGAAGCACATATTGGAGTGCAAACTTTTTCAAAGCCACATAATAGTAGACTATGAATAATGATTTCTTCCATAAAGAAAAAATGAAAACAAATTGGAAGCTGTATAGTATTGTAATGGAAAATAGCTCCTTTATTTTAAAGAACTAACTTCTCTAGAATTAAAAAAGCAAAGCTTATTCATTTACAAGCAGAAAAAAAAGAGACAGTAATTGAAAGATAAAGAATTCAGCAATATGAGAGGAAGAATAATTGATTAGTTTCAAAATAAAGTAAGCATCATGTTAAAAAAGAAGTAATAAATAAAAATAACAAATGGAATTTTAATCTTCAAAGAGTTTATGGTTGAAGGAAAAAAATAAGTGTATGTATTAAAAGCTGCGGGGGGGGGGATAGATGACATGCTTTAGCATAAAGTGAACCACTTCATTGAACTAATTAAGACCGCAAAGAAGACATAGAATTAAAGATGTCACGTTGTGTTTTCAATCGGTTTTATTCAGATTAATTGTATTCCTCATCATTCAACCAAAGAGCACAAGCACTTTGGAGATATTAACCCATTGATTCTTAGAACTATTTTGTGAGAGGTTAAAAAGAACTTTGATACCTATTTTATAGGGGAAGAAACCTGTCAGATTGAAATTATCTTGACCATGACAGTAGTAGGATATTTCTGGAATAGAGTCAAGAACTGACTCCTTAATTTCATACTTGAGTAATTAATGACTTCTGTTCTCTCCCCCTTCTCAGTTCCATGGGTTTCCTTGGAGTATATAGTTTATTTCATAAAATTGTCATGCTTTAGTTCAGGAGGTCTATGTACTTTCTCAGAGAAAGGCTAGAAAGTACTCTGGTCAGAATAAAACTTGTTTAGATTTCCCTCTGCTTATGTTCTGGATCAAGGACATAACAGTGTGGTGTAACTATGACTTGAGCTATGGCTAAGTACCCAATACCTGAATAAAGAAATCTACAACCAGAGAGAAAACCAAGGTTTCTTAGACTGGTATTAGTAAAAAAAAGCATCTATTTATTTTTAAATTGAATGATGCATCAACCTAATTTTAAAATATGGTATCAAACCCCATGGTGTTTATCCTTAGTTTACCTCAATATGGAGACACTAGACAAATGCTGATCAATGGTTGTTCTCGCTTTGTGTCATGGTCCATAACTTACTCAACCCTATGGCACATGAATTATAGATAGAATTACTTTACAGGCAATAATTCTGAAGAGAAGGCTTCTATTAGCACTGGTATGAGAGGGTCATTTATGTTATTAATGGCAACAAGTGAAAAAAGGAGTTCTGTTTAAATTGACTCCAAAATATTTCTCAAAAAACAATTGCCACAGAAATTTTTGGACACTGCAAAGTTCTTCAATCCTGGTTCAAAAACACATAAGATGGCATATTACAATAGCTGACATCCCATCAACCCTTTGAGGTATAATTACCCCCACTTAGCAAATTAGAAAACTGAAACTCAGAAAAGTTAACTGATTTTTCCATAGTCATGCAGATGGTATCAAGAGATGGTTCTGAATCATGTGGAAACCCATCTTCTATTTAGACCCAACATAACATTGTAACATAAGGGAAAACAGATTTATTGAACATACAGCTCTGTTTGGGACTGCTTTCATATTAGTTAAGGTTAATAATCAGAAGATTATAAAGTTTTTTTCTGTTATTCCATCTTCCAAGAAATCTGGTATGATTTTGTTATATACTTGAGGGATATGATGTTGGAAGAAAGCCTTTAAAGAAGTATTTTGCTATTACAAATCAAAAACAGTTTTATCACCATGAAATAACAAATGTATCTTGTGTTCTCTATATCTTTTAGTCAGTTGTGTCATAAAGGAATCCATTGTAGAGTATCTGGTAACTGGAAAAATATGTTGGAAAATGAAATGTATTACTGACTTTTTAACTTGACCTTTTAATTTAGACCAAAAGCACATTATTTTAATTAAACAGAAAACATTTTTGTTCTGTAATTATTTCTAATACCTTCAATGGATTGCTGCACAAATGAATTTTCACTTAACCTAAAACAGCCATGACCCTTGGTTTCATCTTTCTCAATTTATATAAGAATATAATTACCACAGAGTCACTCTTTCATTGTAATGGCCAAGCTGTTCAGGATGTATTTGACTATAGCTTTAGTAAGAGACAGGATGGAATTATATGAATTTTTCTTAAGGACAAATGAAATTCAATGGATAATTTATGGTAGATTTTTGGCTTCACTTTTCCATGGTGTTTTATTTACTGTTGATTATTTTCAGACAATAAAGAAAATATCTGTAACCAAGCTACACAGGGTAAACTGTAGCACAAATTCTTTGTTTTTTATTCTAGTGATTTCTGCTATTGTTACCCAACAAAACACCAGAGATTTAGTAAGAATTTTAGGATTGCAGCCTAGTTCCATCTTACTGTAACCTGGGTTCGCTTTTTCTATCCACTCACCTTCCTGATATGAGTCATCAGCACATTGTACATTGAGCCAGATTTTAGATAACAAAATCTTTAATGTAGTGAACAACTAAAGAAATTGCAATTATCCTGTTTAATGAATTCAGTTTGACATAAAAATGATTTTTTGTTTGCTTTTAGTTTTAATTTTTTATGTGGTCTGGTCAGTTATTTTTTTTTACAACTCATTTGTAGAATTGGTCCAAGCTGACACTTTCTTTTCTCCTGTCAGTTGAGCCCAGAACAAATTTTTGCTCCCCTAGATTACATGCTTATACTTTCCCACTCTTAAAACTCTATCCATCCATATTGTTGTCCATGAATTGTCTATGTCCTTGTTCTTTCTCTTTTAAGCATTTAAAAATTAAACCACTTTTTAAAAAAATCTATCTGGTAACCTTCTTGACTTATGTTAATATTTTATGGATTTATTGATTCAATCAATATGATTTTTTCCCTCATCCATATCCTACATTCTAAAGATGGACATAATTCAAGGTTCTTTGATCTCCTCAGTTCCCATGGGTTTAATTATTATGTCTATGAAGATGACTCACAAATTTATACAAATTTATATATTCAGCCCTAATCTTTTGTCTTCCTCCCTTCCTTCCTTCCTTCCTTCCTTCCTTCCTTCCTTCCTTCCTTCCTTCCTTCCTTCCTTCCTTCCTTCCTTCCTTCCTTCCTTCTTTTATTTCATCCTCATTTGGAGTAGTAAAGATAGTATATTTTCCCTCTGTCTGTGACCTTATTTTTTATGCTATAATCTGTCAACAAACATCTAATAAGTGCATACTATTTAGGCACTATGCTAAAATTTTCTATTTTATTTAATTGGCAGAAATTTATTTTTTCTTCTTCCCCATCCCCAGTCTGAAGAGAAGACAAGAGGAGAGGAGAGGCAAGGAGAGGGGAGAAGTCTGAGTATTAAAATTATCTGATATCAATTCCTGTTCTTTTAATATAATAGCTAGCATTTATAAAGCACTTCTAGATTTTCTTTACATATGCTATATCATCTGAACTTCAAAATAACTATGTGAGGTGGATAACATTATTATTCTCATTTTATAAAAAGGGAAGCTGAGGTAGAGATATTAAGCAACTTATCTAGCTCACACAGTTGGGAAGTGTCCAAGGGAGGATTCGAATTTAGGTTTTCCTAACTCCAGGTCTAACTAACACTCCATTCATGCCACATCTTTACCTTTGCTGGAATTCTTTAATTACTTTCTCTGTGATATATAGTTCTTTTTTTTTTCCCCTTAAGGTTTTTAGTTTGTTGTGGTCTTGGAGGAAATAGTTACTCTGTCACCTTGCTGTGACCTGATATTGCCTTGAATTATCACTTATATATTTATCTGTTTACATGTTGTCTCCCATCCACGGAATTTAAATTATTTGTAAGAAGAAATTATTATCTGTGTTGTCTTGCTATTCCCAGTACCTAACCACCCCTAATTACTATGGCAAAGGGCATCAACTCAAAGGCTCAGCATTGTATTTTGGGTCACAAGTATACTTAACTAATCTCTATTCTTCCCCTAACATGATATTAGGGTTTTCATTCAAGTCAATGAAATCTAGTAGCTGTTAGATAATCAAGTTAAATAAATATTCATTTATGACTAATTGCTTTAGACTGGTATAATTAAATGTCATTGTGAACCCTGTAAGTTAATTATATGAAGGGGGGGATAAGTTTTCATCTTGGCTTATATTAAAATATATTCTAACATGGAGAAATTGAGTGTATGTCACACAAGGCTTGCAGGGGAGTCATATACAGCCAGTGAGAGATGTCAGAGTGTTTTAATTACAGTCACTGCACAGCTTCCTACTCATTATGCATGAGCCATTTGCTAAAGAACCATTTTCAAAAACCGAATCCAATATGTAAAGACTTAAACTTAAAGAGGGTCTTGTGAAAATGAATTTTCTATTCTAGACTAGAGTATTACTAGGTTAAGGACAAGGGGGATTAAATAAAGAAGATAGATGTTTTGGAGATTCTCAAAAGTTGAAAGTTCAAATGGTGAAGGGAAGAGTGTAGAAGGTAAGTTCCTATATTTCTATTCCTTTTACCCCACTTCCCACAAATTTTAGCTCTCTGACTAGGATCCCAATTTTTCCTTGACCCTAGAATGTCTAATAAGAATAGAAACAAGTGATTAATGAGATTAGAAACAATGGATAATAAGAATAGAAACAAGTTTCTCTTGGCACATACCTGATCTGACTTACTTAAAAATGCAAAGATATAAGAAGATACTGATCCCCAGCTTCATGCCTAGGGTCTTTCAGTCCATTAATAGTTTATTGGCAGTTTAACTGTTTCTTTCAGCATCCTAGCTTCCTGTTCATCTGGTGAACTGCCTTATATTGTGACTATGTTGCTTTGTCATTCAAAAAAGCTCGAAATTCTGATAACACATTTGCTCCTGTTATGTGCATTTCCAAGGAATTGTGCTCTAAAAAGTTAGATCTGAATTTATTTGAAATAGTATTGTAAAGAGCATGAAAGCTGAAAAAACCTACCATGTCTTGAACTAACAACCCCCAGCTAGGAAGATGGCTAAAAGAAATTGTGAGAGACACACTTCTCTCCTCTGGGAGGAGGAATATGAAACTGTGTGTCAGACCAGTTAGTCACAATCCTTTTTAATGACAGTAATATTCCATATGGGATAATCTACTGTTCTAGTCTCCCTCCAGGCAAGTGTTCATGTGCCTGTGGTGCCTCTGCACAGCTTGAGGAAAAACACAAAGGACAAGGAAGACATTTTATTGGCTTAAGAAATATTGTAGGAACTTTTATTATGATACCATAGAGATGTGAGGAAAGGCTTAAAGTGTAATGGAAATGACATGAGTCACACCTTTCATTTTCCACTTAGCTCTACCTTTATTGCCAAGTGAGGTGAACCCACATGTCACTGAGATATCTATTACATTGCGATAATAAGCAAGTTCTCAATGAAATGTGGTATGTAAATCATAGTCAGTCAATCAATAAACATTTATTAAGTACCAATTATGTATTAATTCATTGGATCATTGGCTTGAAAGGGACATTGTAGGTGATTTGGGTCAACTTCCTTATTTTTGAGGGAATTTTTTTATTTATTTAAGGCAATGGAGTTAAGTGACTTGCCCAAGGTCACACAGCTAGGCAATTATTAAGTGCCTGAGGCTGTATTTGAACTCAGATACTTCTGACTCCAGGGCTGGTACTCTATCCACCGCACCACTTAGCTGCCCCCCAACTCCCTTATTTTACACATGAATGAATGAAAAGACATCTATTAATTGTCTCTTCTGTGTACAGCACTCTGACAAGTATCAATGATAAAAAGAAAAGCACAACATCCACACACTTTGATCTTGTAATTCCACCAATAGGTCTGTATCCCAAAGATATCATTCAAAAAGGCAAAAAGGATCTTCATATGCAAAAATATTTATAGCAATCTTTTTTTTTGGTGACAAAGAATTGGAAATGGAGGGAATGTCCATCAATTGGGGAAATGACTGAGCCAGTTGTAGTATTTGATTGTGATGGAATACTATTGTTCCATAAGAAATGAAGAGCAGGAAGGATTCAGAAAAACCTGGGAAGACATACATGAACTGATGCTGAGTGAAGTGAACAGAACCAGAAGAACACTACATAACAACAGCAACATTGTGTGATGATCAACTATTACTGATTGAACTTTTCTCAGCCATGCAATGATCCAAGTTAATTCCCAATTATTCATAACAGAAAATACTATCCACATTAAGAGAAAGAGACTGAATGTAAATCAAAGCATACTATTTTCACTTATTCCATTTCTTTTTCACAACATGACTAATCTGGAAATATGTCATTGCAAATGTATAACTTCTATCAGATTGCTTGTCATTTTGAGGAGGGAAGTGGGGAGAGAGAAGGTGAAAAAATCTGGAACTCAAAATCTAATAAAAATGGATGTAGAAAACTGCATGTACTTGGAAAAAATAAAACATTACCAAAAAAAGAAAAGAGGCAAGCACGACATTTTCTATTCATAAAAGTTGAAATTCTAGTGAAGAGAATATTCAAAACTTTAGCTGCGATTAAATGAGTAGATCAAATGATCTTTAGGATACAGAATTAAAAGCAGATAAAGAAATTATTTAATGATTTCACCATGGTCATTCAGATAGCATGTGTCAGAGATAAATTTTATCACTTTAAACCAATTTCCCATGCTACTTAATGCTATATACTTATTAGATAGGATGGGGGAGAAACAAGTAAGGAGAACAGATATACTTGGGGGGATAGGGGAAATGGAATAATTAAAAAATTAGTTCATCAAGAATTTGAGCACCTACTATAGATCAAGCATTGTGCTAGGCAATGGGGATAAAAAGGCAAAAAATGAAACAAATGTCACTGGAGTCAGATATTTTTTAGTCAATTGCAAATTATGAGAATAAAATTTTAGGAAGATAAGTTTCAGGACTAAGTTTGGTCATATGATCTTTCACATTTTTCCATACTTAAAAGATTTATTATTTTACTAGTATAATTATTCCCTCTCCCGATCATAAACTCTCTTCACCTTCAGAAAATCTTTGTAAATTACTACACTACTATTGACAACAATAATCACCTGGTAATATTGATGAACCACTGTGAATTTAGGCTAGTCCTTGGACAACACAAATAGAACTAATTATAAGATACACTTTTTTGTTTTTGTTCATACCTCTTTTCATCAAAAAAAGGAATCTGCAACTCAAAAATGTTCTTCTTTAATACAGATCAACAACTTTTCTGGAACTCAGAATTTTAGACAATTGCCTGAGCATACTAAGGCAATAAGTGACTATATGGCTTAGGCTTTATATAGACAATGAGAATACAGATAAAAGTTTTTTCAAGGTCTCATATTCTAATAGGAGACACAACATGTATAGAGGTATATTCAGAATACATAGAAAATATAGGGTAGAATTTTGAGAGATGCAGGAGGGACTAACTAGAAAAATGTTAAGATTTGTTTTCTTTAGGTTTTTTAAATCATTATTTATTTATTAATTGTCACATTACTACAATAATCCTGGTTATGAAAGTAAACAGAATCCCCGCTCCTCCAAAAAAAGATAGAGAAATCTCAAGAAAAATAAAATGAAAGGGGAAAAAAGTGTACTTCAGTGTGTGTTCAGATACCATCGGCTCTGTCTCTGGGATGGGATGTGTTCTTTATCATAAGTCCATCAAAGAATTGCTTCAATATTTTTCCCATAGTTGCCATTGTTAACTATTTTTCCCTCCATTCTGATCCTCCCCACTCCCATTTATTCTATTCTCTATCTCCTTTTACCTTGTCTCTCCTCAAAAGTGTGTTATATCTGTCTACCCTCTTCCACGATCTTCCCTCTCTATTACTTACAGCTCCCCTCCCCTCCCCCTGTTCACTTTCTTCCATCCCCTTTCTTTCCTTTTCCCTCTAGGGTAAGATAGATTTCTATACCCTATTGAATATGTATGTTATTTCTTCTCTGGGCCATTTCTGATGAGAATGAAGGCTCATTCATTCCCCCTCACTTTTTCCCTTTCTACTCTATTGCAAAAGCTTTTCCTTGACTGTTTTACATGAAATATCTTAGCCCATTCTACCTCTCCTTCCTTTCTCCCAGTACATTCCTTTCTTGCCCATTGACTCCATCTTTACAATATATACCTTCATATTCAGCTCCCTCCTGTGTCTTGCCTATATATGCTTCTTCTAACTGTTGCAATAAATGAGGAGGTTCATATGAGTATTATCAGTATCATCTTCCCATGCAGGAACACACAGAGTTCAATATCATTAAATCCTTCATAATCTGTCCTTCCCATCCACCCTCTCTATGCTTCACCTGAGTCTTATACTTGAAGATCAAACTTTATGTTCAGCTCTGGGTTTTTTCAACAGGAAAGTCTGAAAGTCCCCTATTTCATTGATTGTCCATCTTTTCCATGAAAGAGGATATTCAGTTTTGCTGGGTAGATGATTCTTGGTTGAAATCCAAGCCCTTTTGTCTTCCAGAATACCAGATCACAAGCCCTTTGAGCTCTTAATGTAGATGCTGCTAAATCCTGTGTAATCCTAACCATGGCTCCACAGTAATTGAATTGTTTATTTCTGACTGCTTGTAGTATTTTCTCTTTGGCTTGGGAGTTGTGGAGTTTGACTATAATATTCCTGGAAGTTTTTATTTTGAAATTTCTTTCAGGAGATTTCAGCACCCAGGCTGCACTGTGATTCTTTCTAACCCTGGTTCTAGTAGAATAGATCCTTCCAGTGGATCCTCTAAGTTGTCTTGGGCCAGAAAATTGTTTCACTCAGACTTTCTGTAGGTTCTGCCACTCTAGAATTGGGTTAGTCATAATTTAACAGCATTTAGAGGGAGGAGAGTTTCTGGAAATTCCTGCCTCCACACTGACATCTTGGCTCCTGTTTAGTTTTTTTTTTTAATGGGAAAGACTTGGGTGTGTTTGTAGATAGCAGTGAAAGAGCTATTAGATTGAAAATTACAGCTAGAGGCCCATTAATTTAAATATTGAATCTCTTGAAGTGGTAGCATTATTCAAATTTTCATGACATACTATTTGCTATAGTTAATTACCATATTTTATATGTAATTAGGCTTTGAATAGTGTGAATTTGAATAGCATGACCCACATGAGACTCATTCCTTGGACTAATCCCAGATCTAGCTATATAGACATGGGGAATGATGGAAGAGATAATCTACTAAAGACAAAGAGAGTAGAAAAGGGAAAAAGGAAGGGAACAAAAACAAATATATCCCACAATTTGTTCAGCCATTCCTAAGTGATGAGCATTCCCTCAATTTCCAATTCTTTGTCTCTAGAAAAAAAATAACACCTACTTTGTGCCAGACACTGTTTAATTACTTTATGAATAGTATCTTTTTTATTATATAAATATTTTATTTGTTTTCCAATTATTTGCAATAGTAATTTCTACCTACATTTTTTGTAAGGTTTTGAACTTTAAAACTTTTTCCCCCACCCTCCCTTCTCTTCCTCCTCCCCCCACAGAAGGCAATCTGATAATCTTAACATTGTTTCCTTGCTATGCATTGAACAAAATTGAATGTGTTGAGAAAAAACATATCCTTGAGGAAGGAATATTAGAGATAGTAAAATTATGTAGTACATAAGACAACTTTTTAAAAAATTTAAGGTAATAATATGAATTATAACTAATTTTATCTTCACAATAACCCTTGGGGGGCAGGTGCTTTTATTAACTACATTTTACAGTTGAGGAAACTGCAGCAAACACAAATGTTAAGTGCACAAGATTATATAGTAAGAGTGTCTGAAGTAAAATTTGCACTCAGATCTTCCTGACTTCAGGCATAGTTATTTATCTAGTGCACCACCCAGGGGTACTATCAATGAAGAGAAGGGTCATCCCATAATCAGAGATTGGATTAAAAGAGAAACTATTAAGAGATGATACCAAAGACTTATAAGATAGGGAGGAGGAGAGGAGAAGGAGCTCCAAGTCTTTGACCTTTAAGTACAATATGAGGTGAGGTCCTCAGTTAAGAGAGTTGGCCAAGGAGATTCAATAAGAAAGTAAATGATTATTCCAGATCATCTCTTTGCTACCATCATTCAGAAAACCTTCCTCCTTTAACATCCACTCTTTATTTCAGTCTACATCACCCAGACCACTATCTACTAGCTTCCCAAGTCATTCAGTTTTCTCTTAACTCCAGCCTGTCTTCATTCTTAGATACTTCATTTTAGATCTTGATCCCTAGTCTCCTCAAAGCTCATTATCTGCATCTTCATTCTGCTCATACTCTCTTTTTTTCTTTTTTTTTTAAGGTTTTTGCGAGGCAAATGGGGTTAAGTGGCTTGCCCAAGGCCACACAGCTAGGTAATTATTAAGTCTCTGAGACTGGATTTGAACCCAGGTACTCCTGACTCCAGGGCCGGTGCTTTATCCACTTCGCCACCTAGCTGCCCTCTCTCTCTCTCTTTCATCCTTTTCCTTTCTCTCTGTCTCTGTCTCTGTCTATCTCTCGGCTCTTTCTTGTCATCCCTCCATTTCTCTCCATCTCTCTTATTAAATGGTTCCTGCCTTAATGTATATTAAAGACTCCTAGGTCTTTCAAATCCTTAAATAGTCTTCATTCCTTTTTTAAATTTAATAATATTTTATTTTTCCAATTACATGTAAAAACAATTTTAACAATTTTTTTATATTTTAAATTTTGAGTTCCAAATTCTTTCCTCCCTCCCCCGCCCCTTCCCACTCCCTGAGATGGTAAGCAATTTATTTGATATAGGCTATACATATGCAATCATGCAAAAATATATTTCCACATTATTTATGTCATGAAAGACACAAATCCTCATTAATCCCATTTCCTTATCTTTCATTCATTTCATATGCCTTGTTTTCTGGATTCTGATTCACTATTCAACTGAAATTTCATTTTTCATTTTTCAGAAATTTCATAATAATCTCTTAACTGCTAAATCCCCCTTTTTTTCAGTTTTCATTCTCTATGATCTCTCCTTATCTTTAAAACACTCCCTTTCTTTTACATGTTTTCACCTCCCTTCTTTTCCATGACAGTACCCTAGCCTACTTCTCCTCCTCTTTCCTTTCTTCTTTCAGACTCCCTTGTTGAGTTATAAGCCCTCTCCCACCAGTGTGATGTTCACAAGACTTGTCTTATGCTCTCTTCTTTTGTTACATACTTTCTTAGTTATCTCATCAGCTATCATGAATTGAATTATCATCTCCATGTAGTTGATTCCTAGATATAGATATAGATATCTATATCTTGGCCTAATATCTCTCCTGAATGCCATCCTTCTTTACCAACTTGATGGATGATCTGTCTTATATTATGTGCTGTGGGGAATTTAAAGAAACATAAAATATAATTACTGCACTCAAGGAGTTTCAAGGAGACAAAACATGCATATGTACTGATCTATGTGTATATTTACTTATATCTATTATGATAGTGTGTAATTAATGTAAATGAACAGTACAGACTTCTTACAGATATTCATAGAGCATGTGAGCAAGCTTAAGCATGAAAGTAGGTGAGTGGGAAAGATATGTGGGGAATATGAGTAGACATAGCTCAAAGAACCCTAGGTTACAGATTCTTCTTTTGTCTTTTTTTATTTTGAAAACTAGGGCAATATATGCCCTTGCCCTGCCCAGGTGAACCTTTCTCATTTTTTGACAATCTGTCATACAGTACAGACAGGATTGATGGTTGGAGGCAGTAGATTAATTCTAGCAAAAGAGTTTTCTAAAAACTAGAACTCTGTAACAAAAGTAATGTGTTGTTTCATAAAGAAGTGAGCTCTCTGTCACCAAAGGTATTCCAGGAAAAAAAAATCTTTCATGACTTATGGATATTAAAAAAAAAGAATTTAATGTTGTATGAGAAGATAGACTGATGACCTTTTTTAAATAAGGTTTTTTGCAAGGCAATGGTGTTAAGTGGCTTGCCCAAGGCCACACAGCCAGGTAATTATTAAGTGTCAGAGGCTGGATTTGAACTCAGGTACTCCTGACTCATGCTCTATCCACTGTGCCACGTAGCCACCCCATAGACTGATAACCTTTAAAGTCCCTTCCAAATCCAAAATCCAGAACTCTTATTTGCTCTATGGAGATGATCACTCACTTGTATTGATGGGTACTATAAGAATAGATAACTATGGTTAATTACCTCCTCAGGTAACATTCATTATTTTGTCATCTCTTGACAGGAAAATGGATGATGTGAACTGTGTGACTGTCAAGGGCACCCTTGAGGGAGGGAAAGATGGAAGAAGAGAAAAGGTCATCACAATTCATTTAAGTAGAAAAAAGGTGAATTGAAGGTCAGATTCATTCCAGAGCTCTGCTTACTTATAAGAATATCATGATTGGGGCAGCTAGGTGGCACAGTGGATAGAGCACTGGCCCTGAAGTCAGGAATGCCTGAATTCAAATCCGGCCTCAGACTCTTAATAATTACCTAGCTGTGTGGCTTTGGGCAAGCCACTTAACCCAATTGCCTTGCAAAAAAAAAAAAAATAAAACCCTACAAAAACAAAAAGAGCATCATGATTGACGTTAAAAAATATAACCTTCTTTACATATATGGTCACCTTCCTGACAAAGCAAAGCTAAAGAAATATTTTGAAATTATCATTCAAAATATTTCCCAGCTCAGAGTGGTAAAGTGGGAACAGATGGACTCAGTGTCAGGAAACCAAGTCCCAACCCTATTAGTAACTTTGTAAAACTGAAGACTCTGTGGATCATTTCCTTCTATTATTACAAGAAAAAGTTGATCATAGGATTTAGAATTCAAGGGACCCTTAGATTTGATCTAATCTAAAGTCTTCATGGTTTGGAAATAAAAACAAAGACTAGGGAGATTATCTAAAATCACTTAGTATAACTTTTATTAAGAAACACCTCCTATAATTCTGGGTATGGGGCAGCTAGGTGACTAAATTGATAGAATACTGGACCTGAATGAAGGCAGGAACACTCCTCTTCCTGTATTCAAGTCTGAACTCAGACAATTACTAGCTGTAGGACATGAGGAAAATCCTTTAACTCTGTTTGCCTCAATTTCCTTATCTGAAATGAATTGGAGAAGAAAATGGCGGGCCACTCTAGTATCTTTATCATGAAAACCCCAAATGGGGTCAAGAAGAACTGTACACAACTAACACAACTCAACAACAATGTTCTGAACAGTGAGTAAAGTTCTGGATAATAACATCTAGCATTTTTATAGTGTTCATATATTTATTTTATTTATAATATATTTTTCAAACATTTATAAAATGTTTTACAAATATTCTGATCTTTAAAACAACTATGGGAGGGAGGTATTATTATCATTATCCCCATTTTATAGATGAGGAAACTGAAATAGTCAGAATTTAAATGACTTTCCCAGGGTCACACAGCCAGAAAGTATCTGAGATCAGATTTGAACTCAGGCTTATTCTGATCTAAGGCTAGCCTTCTATCCACTCAACCAATGGTAAACACAGGCAATAAATGGCAGTTCAAATCTAGATCTTCTGATTATAAATTCAAGGGTCTGTAGGATAACAGAAGATCTTAACTGTTAGGCCAATGCCATATGTTATAGTTTATAAAATAATCATAATGGTAGAAGTGTATTGAGTAACTAAATGTTTCCAAAATATTTTCCTTATATCATCCCATTTTCTACCCACAATAAACCTATGTAGTAAGTACTACTGGTTAACATTCCCATTTTATTGATGAGTAAAATTCTCTGAAATGAGAAATTAAGAAATTAAGGCATTACCTTGCTCCAAAAACATATGCCTAGTAAATTTCAGAGCTTGGGCCTTGATATAGGGTTTTAAAGCTGTAAGAGACTTTAGGGTTCTTCTCATCCAAACTCATAGTAAACTGAGCCCTAGAGAGGTAAAACAACTTGTCTAAGGTCACATGGGAATTTAGTGATAAAGTCAGGACTTGAATTCTTTGGGTTTTCACTACAGTGAGATTTCATTTTGGGTCTTTGGGCTCTAAGTTATTTCTGCTATTCCAGGCTGTCTTTATAATTCTCCTTTCAGTGCTAAAAAAATCTATAACTCTATGAAACTTGCAAAATTTCATCACAAAGCTTTCTATCATTTTAGTTCCTGATATTTTCTGTAATTAAAGCAATAGAGCTCCATTAGTGAACTAGTATATCTTACAAAAATCATAAACTTTTTGTCCTTTTCTTCCTCATCCTCACCCTCTTCTGCTCTATTGCTCCCTCATAAAATAGTTTTTCTATGATGATGCAGGTAGTGAAAAGAGCAGTCAAGAGATTTTTTTTTTCCATTAGGATTTCTTTTTACTTTTTTCCTTTTATCTAGAAACCTGAAGTTAAGGGCATAAAGTCTTTAAGTATTTTTAAATATCTTGCTGTCAAACTATTCACTGCTGGGATTTCAGATAAGACTAAGCTGACTTCTTAAAAACAAAAATCCCTAAATCAGTGACAAGTAACTGTAATGCATGACTCCTGTGCACCACTTTAAAATTGGGAATGAATTAAGTGATTACAAAATAAAAACCAAACTTAGTCATTCACTCACTCTCTACCATAAAATAGACTCACTTGAGTTCATTATATAATGGTCTCTAGAGCTGGTTAACAAATGAAAAGTTAACTGCTCTCCTTCTGGAACAGAACAGTTGATGATGATTTTCAATCTGCTCACAGTCACATATAAAACTCCAAAATAATACTAAAGAGTAAGATGAAATGATTTTTCTTCCCTTTTTTCCCATCCTTTCTTGATTCCTCCCTTCCTTGATTTCTTTCCTTCTGCCTTCCTTTCCTTTTTTCCATCTTTCTTCCTTTCTTCATTTTTACTAGCAAAAAAGGATAAAGACTTGAGGATGCAGTTTGTTTTCTCAGCATGTAGAAGTCAAGTAAAATCTTTAGTTTTATTGGAAGAATTTATTCATTTCTTTCTCTCTCTCTCTCGATTTCTCTGTATGATTTTTGTTCTTTGATGGTTGAAGCTAAAATTTAACCCTCTTCTACCTATAAATTTGAGAATCTTTTATTTATATTTAATATTTATTTATTCTCATTTTGTACAAATAATTTTTTTATACATTAATAAAATATTCTTGTTTAAGAGTAAACAAAAATACCCTCTCCCCCCCCCAAACAATATAGACTCACTTGAGCGATAAAGTAAAGGGGAAAGGAAAAAATTAAAATTAAAAAAATAATAGTAATAATTGTAGGTATGGCCAGGTGGCACAATGGATGGAACACCAGCCCTGGAGCCATGAGCACCCGAGCCCACATCTGGCCCTGTACACCCAACAATCACCCAGCCGTGTGACATGCAAGCCACCCCAACCCCACTGCCCTGCAAAAACCAAAAAAAAGAAAAAAAGAAAAAAGACCCAAAATATAATAAAATAGTAATAATAGTAGGGGCTAGTAGGGGCGACTGGGTGGCATACAGAGCTTTGGCCTTTGAGCCAAGAACACTTGGGTCTAAATCCGGCCTCAGGCACCCAATGATCACCCTGCTATGCAGCCCCAGGCAGGCCACCCAGCCCCATTTGACCTGCACCTCCCCCCAAATAGTAATAGTAAAAAATGTGCTTGAGTCTATGTTCCAACACCAACAAATCTGTCATGGGTGGATCACATTCTTTATGATTAGTCCATTGCAGAAGTTTCTTCTGTATTTTTCCACTACTGCCATTGCTGATCCCAACTCCCTCCTTTCGTATTTCTCCACTACCATGTACTATATTTTCTCTCTCTCCTTGCACTCTGACTCTGCTGTAGGGTCACTGAGTGGCACAGCAGACAGATCCCTAGCTCTGCGGACAAGAGGCCCCGAGCCCCCATACCACCCCTTACCCACCTGGCCCTATGGTCCCGGACAGGCCTTCTAATCCCAGCCCCTTGCAAGAAGTAAAAAAGAAAATGTGTTATATCTGACCACTCTCCCCCCACCGTCCATTTTCTCCTCCATCACTCACATCACCCCCCTTCCCCCTGCCCCCCTTTCTTACTCCAGATACCTATACCCCATTGAGTATATATGCTGTTTCCTCTCCTAGCCACCTCTGATGAGAGCGAAAATTCCCTCATTCCCCCTTGCCTTCCCCCCTTCCATATCATTGCAATAGCTCATTGTGATAAAGAAATATCTTATTATATGAAATAACTTGGCCTATTCCCCCCTCTCCTTTTTCTTTCTCCCATTACATTTACCTTTTTTCTATTGACTCTATTTTTACACCATATTTTATCTTCAAATTCAACTTTCTCCTGTGCTTCAACTATAAAAGCTCCTTCTACCTGCTCTATTAACTGAGAAGGTTCATAGGAGTATTATCAGTGTCATTTTTCTATGCAGGAATACATGCAGTTCATCATCATTAAGTCCCTCATATTTTCCCCCTCTCCTCCAATCTCTATGCTTCACCTGAGTCCTGTATTTGAAGCTCAAATCTTCTGTTCAGCTCTGGCCATTCCAAAAGGAACATTTGAAATTCCCCTGGTTAATTGAAAGTCCATCTTTTTCCCTGGAAGAGGACATTCAGCCTTGCTGGGTAGTTGATTCTCAGTTGCATTCTAAGCTCTTTTGCCTTCTGGTATATTATATTCCAAGCCCTATGAGCTTTTAATGTAATTGCTGCTAAGTCCTGTGTGATTCTGACTGCAGCTCCACAATATTTGAATTATGTCCTTCTGGCTGCTTATAATATTTTCTCTTTGACTTGGGAGATCTGGAACTTGGCTATAATATTCCTGGGGGTTGGTTTTTTTCTCTTTCTCAGGGGGATCGGTGGACTCCCTCCATTTCTATTTTGCCCTCTGCTTCTAGGATATCAGGGCAATTTTCCTGTAGTAATTCTTTGAAAATGCTGTCAAGGCTCTTTTCCTGATCATGACTTTCAGGTATTCCAATAATTTTTACATTATCTTTCCTAAATCTGTTTTCCATATCAGTTGTTTTTTTCAATGAGATGTTTCACATTTTCTTCTAATTTTTCATTTTTTTGGTTTTGAAGTATTGAGTCCTGATTTCTCATAAATTCATCAATCTCCCTGAGTTCTATTCTTTGTCTGAAGGATTTGTTCTCCTCAGAGAGTTTTCTTATTTCTTCTTTCATCTGGCCAATTTTGCTTTTTAAAGCATTCTTTTCCTCAATAACTTCTTGAACTGTTTTATCTATTTGACATAAGCTGGTTTTTAGCATGCTATTTTCTTCAGCTTTTTTTTGGATTTCCTTCACTAAGCTGCTGACTTCATTTTCATGTTTTTCCTGCATCTCTTTTTTCCCAGTTTTTCTTCTAACTCCCTCATTTGATTTTCAGTCTTTTTTGAGCTCTGTCATAGCCTGAGCCCAATTTCTGTTTTTTTTGGAGTCTTTAGATGCAGGAGCTTGTGCTTCTTCATCTTCAGACTTAGTGTTTTGATCTTTCTTGGGCTCATATGCAAAATATTTCTCAATGGTGTTCCTCTGTTTTTCTCTGCTTGCTCATTTCCCCAGCCTGTTTCTAGTTTGGGGTGTCTCCTGAGTCTTTGGGACATTCCCACAAGGATCTCAATGTGTGAGGCTCTGTCCTCCCTCCTGGTCTGTGAATGACCATATTACCATATGTGCCCCCCTCTGCCACGGGGCTGAGGTAGGGGGCCCTGCTGTTCTATGGGGGGGCCTAGACTGCAATCAGGATCTGAATGTGGTCAGAGCCCCAGAGTCCTTTTCCAGGGGCAGAGCTCTGCAGTCTCTCTCTCTTCGCTCCCCTCCCTAGGTTCAATGGGCTCATGCCCTGGGGGCTCCTGCTTATCTACTCTGCCTGCTTCTGTTTCCTGGATCTGGGTTGTGGTGGCCACCCTGATTGCTGTGTGCCCTGAGGGCTGGGCTTCATGTGCTTGCTCTGACAGAGGACCCCCACTGTTCTCCCCAATTTGTGCCCGGTGCTGCCTGGGGGTGTAGGTCAGTAAACTCACCCTTTGTGAGCCACGGCCTCCAGGAGGCTGAAGTTCTTTCTCTCTGGTGGGCCACCCCTCTGGGGGCCGCTCCCCCAACCCTGGGGGGCAGAGCCTTTCTGCTCTTTTCCAGGTTACCTTGAGTAGGAGAACTGCCTCACTGGGTCCCTCTGTGTGTTTTGTCTCTTGAAAATTTAGTTAGAGTCCTTAGTTTCAAAGGTTTATGAGAGAGCGCCTAAGAAATGATCTGTTCTTGTCGCCATCTTGGCTCCACCCCAAATTTGAGAATCTTAAATTGAGTTTAATTGCATATAATTTTGGAACTCTCAGAAGCATTTATTCAGGTATAATAAATATTTTATAGCTATATGTGTTTTTTCACTTCTCCCTACTAGCCTGAAAACTCCATGAAGGTAGAAAACGTTTCAGTTAAACCTCCCCATAACCAAAGCTTAGCACAGCATTCTGCACATAATAGGACTTTAATAAATATTTGTTAGGTGAATGAATGGATGGATGAATACTGTGAAACATAATGGTATAATAGAAAGAACGCTGAATTTGAAGCCATGAATCTTGTATAGGAGACAACCTAGAGATGCATAGAAGACAAAAATCTTAGAAAGTTTCAGGGGCAGCTGGGTGGTGCAGTGAATAGAGCACCAGCCCTGTAGTCAGGAGTACCTGAGTTCAAATCCGACCTCAGAAACTTAATAATTAACTTGCTGTGTGGCCTTGGGCAAGCCATTTAACCCCATTGCCTTGCAAAAAAAACCCTAAAAAAAAGAATGTTTGAGTGAATAGTTATTTTGACTATTATAAATATCCAAATTAACTACAAAAGTAAGATGCTATCTGCATAAATAGAAGTATGTATAGAATAATTATAGGTATGTGTGTATATGTGCATATCTATATGTTTATATATAAAATATATATATATATACCATATCTATCTCTCTGTCTCTCACCTATCTATCTATCTATCTATGTATCTATCTATACCTATTTGTGTCTAATGGTAGACATCTCTAGGTTGGGGGATGAGGGGAAAGGGAAGAAAATAAAAAGAAAGAAAAATTTACTAGATAATTTAATATATATCTAAAAGGAATAGCAAGTTATACATTGTAGATTTGCAGTATCATATGTAATCATATTTTATTATACTCTTATGGAAATGCATGTTTTGTTTTATAAATTAAAATTTAAATAAACTCAAAAAACCAAACAAAAACACTTCTGGTGGGGAAAATGGGGAATTGACTAAAAAGAACAATATCAATATCAATATCAATATACTGGGGACTCATCCACCAACCTAGACTTTAAAAATATATGTACAGAAAATGGAAAGCAAAGGCAACTAACAAAAGGTACCTATAAACATGTGATATACTTACTAAAGAAGACTTACTACTGCTCAAAAAAAGCTGATGCTATTGTGGAAAGCTAAAAACAACCACAAGAATCATTTCTTTAAAGTTGTCTTGGTGGGGGGGGGGGGGAAGAGGGTCAGAGAAGAGATAGACCTGTTTCTCAGGGTAGAAGGAGTGACACCTCAAATCATAGAGGAGATACAACTGCTCAGTTTCTAGCCTATTTATATTTTCTCTACCAAAGATATTGAGACAGGAAGGGATAGAACAAAAGTGGCTAATAGTGTCACCTAAATAGAGTGATACTAAGAGTAGCTCCTAACTTCTCTTGTTGAATTCAAGTCACTCAGCCCAGATGAACTACATTTTCACAGGACTTTAACAAGATTGATGATTATAGTTGCAGTGGCTTTGTCCCTAATATATGAAAAATGTCACAAATTGCTTATCTCCATAAGGATAAGTAAATGAACTAGATCAAAAATTCAGGGAGAGGGATGGTCATAATGAGAACTGAAATATTCAGAAAACAATCTCACAAAACCTTAAATATAATTTTTGTCTGAAGGCTGGGAATTTGTTACAATAATCAGCAATTCTACCTGGTATTGGCAGTGGGCAGGAACCAAAATAAATGTGGTGAGACAATGGTCAAAGGAGTTATACTGACATCAGTTACTATAAATTAAATGCTTTTATAGAAATGGAGTATAAGAATGACTGGCCCTAAAGAAAAACTGTGAAATAGATCAAGTTTATCATTAGATCTTTCTTCTGTTCTATTTTGGTATCTCTTTCCTCATTCTTGGACTCCTCTATCATGCTATGCTGGGGATCCAGTGCCCTCATGTATTCCATAGGCTGCCTGAGGCCCCCATTTTAGTATCTCTTTCTCCCAGGTTAAGTGACCTCAGTGAATATTCCAGTATCCAATTAAAATTTTTGTACCCAGTGTCCTAACCCTTAAGAACCTTGTTTTTTTTTCTGGATCATAGCTAACCTTTGATAAAGCAATTTGTAATACCAGATGATAATGTGTTACTGTTTTAACCCTCCCAGAAAACATGAATATTTTTAAAGTGACCTTAGGGAGATAATATACTAACTTGACCCCCAAAGAAATGATGAAGGTGAGAATTTTTGCCACAATAACAAGTCATCCAGGTCATAGTTTGGGGTGAGTGGAACTTTATGGTTCATCTTCATTATACTATGTAAGAGAAAGGGCTGACAAAGGCATAGCAGAATCATCTTTATAATCATGTAGGAAGGTTCACTTTATTTAGAACTGATCCTAAGCAAAATGATAAATCGAGTTCTTTAGTTACTTGAGCAATTTTGGAGTCTATGTTATAACTTTTTATTCTGTATACCTAGGCTATGTCTTACCTTGAATATGTAAAGTCACTAAATATTTCAACAGTGAGACAGCATTTGATAATTAGACAGAAGAATCTAGTAATTAATCACTGTTCATATAAAGTTGAACATCTTGCACACAAAGGTAGGTGGACAAATATTAGGTTTGCACAGTGTTCTCAAACCTCTAGAGCAGTGTTTTCCAAACTAGACTCTCCTGTGGTCTGCTGAGATAACTAAATGTCATATAATGGATTGAAATTTAAAGAATGTTCCATGCCCTCTATATAACCTTGTAGCTGTAAAACTGGGAACTGGGAAATGGAGAGAACCAAGACTGGACTTGATAATATACAAAGAGAAGGATGAGTAGTTTATACATTTTGAAATTATTAGTTGTATCTTGGTCATCAAAATTTCACAAACTGATAAAGTTTTGCAGCATTCTGAAGTCAGCCAGTAGATATCAGAGGTATCAAAGTTTTATCTAGCCACAACTCCCTAGTCTATTCAGAATCCAATTAAAATATAATTGGCAAATGTTTAACAAAATAAATAAAAATAAAATATAACATAGATAATGTTAATCTTGGTTTTCTAAGTCATCTCATATATATAATGAGCTCGAGAAAGAAATGACAAACTACTCCAATATCTTTACCAAGAAAACCAGAAATGAGGTCATGGAGATTCAGACAGAATCAGACTGAATAACAAAAAAAAAAATTAGGGTAATTTCTATTTGAATTTGATACCATTGGTCTGTGTTACTGTTTTAACTCACCCAGATAACATATGTAAATTTTAAAAGATAATATAATAACCTGACCCCAAATAAATAATGAAAGTGGAAATTTCTGGCCCAGCAAGTTTTCTCCACCATCCAATCTGGTTATTTAGTTTTGGTAGCAGTGATACAGAGTTCCCCTAACCTCATTAGGCCTCTTAATAGAACAAACTTCAACTTCCACAGCAGAAATGCTTTGACTTTGGAAAAGCTAAGAGTGGACCTTGTACTTGCACTTCAAATAATGATGAGATTGTACTTGAAATATTGAGGAGAGTGTTGTCCTGGCTCTCTGCTAAATGAATTCACTTAGGACTGGTAGACATGCCCCATATCAGAAGCAGATTCTTCCAGGGATCTTATGTCTTTCAATTATCTCTTGACCCTTTAACTTTGTGTAGCCATGATTAGGATTTCTTCAACATTTTGATTTCATGAAGTATTGAATGCATCAAAGGAATATTTTAGATAATTCAATCCGCCCAACTAGAGAACTTTAAAAAGAATGCAATCTAAGGTGAATTCCAGTCTATTGTGTTGTACTCAGACTTGGGTGGGAGTAGATCCTTTGTCTAGATTGCCCAGGCTGGGGGTTGAAATAGTCTCTTTGTCTATGAGTAGCATAGTCAAAGTCAAGGTTCCCAGCTCCTCATTAAAATAGGTCCCTTTTCATTAAAATATTCATTCTTCTCATTAATTATTAACCATCAGAGTTGATTCCCAGAGTTGATTGGGGACATCCACTCTTCCAAGAGCACATTAGTGTCAAGAAGTTACCTTGATCCCTCATTGGCATTCAAGAGTGTCACTGACTCCTTTTATTAATTATCCACTGATACAATGATTAATTACCCAGAAACCAAGTCTCTTGAACTTGGGGGCAACTAGATGGCACAGTAGATAGAGAACTGGTCTTGGAATCAGGAGGCTGGAAATTTGAATCCAGCTTCTGACACTTAATAGCTGTGTGACCTTGGGCAAGTTACTTAACACTAATTACCTTGCAAGTAGTCCTGGTTCATATCTGGCCACTGGGCCCAGATGACTCTGGAGGATAAATTGATTCTAGTGACTTAGCACAGCATCCCATCATTCAAATCCAATTCATGTGCTTGTCAAGGCATCACCTCCCTAATGTCATGGTCTTCTTCTAAAATGAAGGACAAACATTATATGTCACAACTGTTTCCTCATCTGTAAATTAAGAGGATTGGACCTGATTGTCTATAAAGTCAATGCTTCCTGGCCCTCCATATTTTTCTCACTTTTCCTTTATTCCTGAAACCTCCTATATGTGCTGACTCCTATTAGAATAAGAGAGTTCTTAGAGATAACAAAAACTATCTTGCTTTTTTCCTTGATGTATCTACAGATTTTAGAACTGCTTAGCACATTATAGTTGTTGTCTGCCCTTCATTTTTGAAGAAAATCATTACATCAGGGAGATGATGCCATGGCATGATTTGGGTTTGAATGAGGTAATACTAGTGCAGTCACTAACCTCACTTTCTCCTCCAGAAACATCTGGGTTAAGTGGACAGATATGAATCAGGATAACTGGAGATGATCCTGGATTTGAGGCAATTGGGATTAAGTGACTTGCTCAGGGTCACACAGTTAGCAATGTCAAGTATCTAAGGTTGGATTTGAACTCAGGGCCACCTGGTTCCAATTCTGGTGCTCCATCCATTGGGCCACCTAGCTATGCATAGCTGCTTAACACATAGTAAGAACTTAATAAGTACTTTTTATATTCATTCACCCATTTATTCACCTAGTCAAGGATTACTGATGGCCATGGAAAGGAAGTTCTTGCTCTTTCTCAAGGTCATTAGAAACTATGGAAAATACAGTGTAGTTTCAGAGAGCAAACCAATATTGCAGGACTGCTAACATAAATCAATCTGCCTGCTAAGATTTTTATCAGGCAGTAAAATTGGCGCCAGCTTCCCCTAAGTCCCTTGCAGTTCCTCCTGTCACTATAGTGGTGCTTTTTTATGGGAAGGAACATCAGGAGTCTTAAGATGGCTAGAGTCTAATTTTTAACAAAATTAAATTTCATTTTATAATTTTATTTTCCAAGCTAAATGATATAAAGAAATATCTGCATTGATTTAATGCTATGTATTGTGAATATGTACAATGAGTAACATATTCAAATCAATGACAAATATTTCAGTGATCAGTATTGTTGTCAGTAACTTACTCCCTCCACTGAGGCCTGCTGATACTCTCTTCTTGCCTTAATACAAGTTTTTTACAAGTTTTTTGCAGCTAAAAATATTTTCATTTTTGGTTATCCTTTCCAATAGGCTAATCTTTGGTTGACTGATATATTGTTTATTACTGGGTCTTGATCTGAAACTTTACCAGTTCCACTGGATTTCTCTTTCCAAGTTAACATTGAACCATTAATAACTATTCTTTGGGTCTACCCATTCAATGTGATCCACATCTAATTGTATTTTCATCTACTGCATACCTTTCCATCTTTGCCATAGCAATGAGGGCCTTGGTCAAATGTATACTATATCATTTTAAGAACCTAAATACATATATATATATATATATGTATATATATATATATATATATATATATAATATTAAGAACCATTTTTTAAAAAGGAAATAAACTAAATCTGACATATGTTTTTGGCAAACTCAGGTTTATTCTTTGAGATCACTTTCTTTTCTAAATGTTAATTAAGACAATTAGGTGACCAGGTGAATAGAGTGTTGGATTTATACTCAAGAAGATGAGTTTAAATCCTCTCTCCAGTGCTTAGTAGCTGGATGACCTTGGGCAAGTTACATAACCTCTCTCAGTCTCAGTTTTTTCATCTGCAAAATGGGAAGAATAATAGCATCTGCCTAACAAGGTTGTGGGTAGGACAATGATAAATCAAATACATTCAGCATTTATTTCCCTTCAGTCCTAATCTGATGATTTTTTTCCACTATACCTTGTTAAATCTTTAGTTTATCTCTAGATTACCAATGATGATATAATAGTCTCGGATAACAAATTAGGGTAAACTTGGCTCTAAAGTTTCACAATATATGCTTGAAAGTATGTAGATTGCATCAACACTAAACATGGTGTCTTTCTTCAGAAAAGCTCAACTCACCTTCAGTCTTCATCCCCATCACATCTTAACACTGAGTAACTTGATGACAATGAATAATGACGTTAGATATACAGGAGAAAGAACAGTAGAGTTCATCAACTTGTCCTCAGTTTCCTTGTAAGTCACAGTCAGAAGAAGGAAATAAAGTTTTCTAACTGAGCATTTGGCTTGGTTCCATATTACAGTATTTATTATTTAAGTAGTTGTGGATTTTCTGTAGCAGCTTTTCCTTGAAAAACTCAGGGAGCTACCCTGAGATCTTTTCAAGCATAAACATTCCTCCTACAAATAAACATGGGGACTAGAGCAACAGAAGAGCAAACAGGAAACACAAATAAAGCTGATTAACCATACAAATAGTACAGAATCAGTCTTGACTATGCTGCATTTCTCTGTGTGTGTGTGTATGTGTGTGTGTGTATGTAAAAGACAGATAGACAAAAAAAGAGACAAAGAAATAGAAAGACAGTGGCAACAAGGAGGAGGAAAAAATGATCCTCAAATATAAACTCTGTTGTTATGTTTTCCTGAGTTTTTCTTACTAACCTTTAACATTCCTGAACTATTATTACACATTGTACCATATGTATCCACTATTATTCTCTTGTGTTTTTGTATGTGTATAATACATATATAAATACATAGATAACACATAGATATAAAACACCCATATATATACATGAATACATAAATCATAATACATAAATAACAAAGGATAAACTATGACCCAGTCCTATAAGAATGGATATACATTATATACATGTGTGTGCATATGTGTATTTATATAATTTTTAAATTCCAATTGCTTGTTGAATACCCTATGTAGTTTGAGTTCTTGATCTGGCAGTGTGGCATATCAGAGAAAGCTGGTCTCATGTCTGATATGTATGGTTTATGAATCTGGGTCCATACAACTTTTTATGCTCCCAGGTAACAGTCTAAAGCTATACTTTGTAAAGGAAGACCCAATCTACATTAGCAAAGCATATTTCCTTTCTAATATTTTCTCTATACCAGTGAAATCATAATTCCACTCCTTGGAAAAAAAATGGTATAAACTCTGAAGCTTTGAACTGTCAGTTACCTTTCCTGCTCATTTCAGTTTTTGCCCGAACATATTATGACATCAATCTGGCCCACTTTCTTAATGGACTCTAACCTGTTTTCTCACTCAAATATTGCTTTATCATATGTAGGATTATATTTCTTCACTCTTTACCATTCTTTCTCTACCTTACATGGGTTTGCAAACACTGACATAGAAAAAGCTTTACTCTGGGCAGAGTTTGGCAAAGTGGAGATAATGAAAAAAAGAAACTTAAAAGAACTGAGTGCAAAACCATAGATGACACACACACCTGAATGATCTGGGGAATAAAACATTCAGAAAATATGATAAATATGGAGCAGAGAGGCAAAGAGAAACAAATATGGTGCCACTGAAGCCAAGTGAGAGAATGTTTAATGCTGTATAGTGATATAAAGATATAAAAAGGAATGAAGACCAAACAAGCAAACAAAAAATGGTTATTGGGTTTGCTACTAACATTTACACTGCACTTATTTTATCATCTTATTACAATAATTATGGAAGGTATATACTATATACTATAATTATCCTCATATCACAGATAAGGAAACTGAAGTTAGGTGACGTGCCCAGGGTCACACAAGCAGTGTTTGAGGCTAGATGTAAACCCAAGTCTTCCTGACAACAGACTCAAAATTTTAACTATTCAGTCATCTGTCTACTGATCCAAAAGGTATAGCTCCACTACACACTTAGCACTGGGCAGCTAGGTAGTGCAGTGGATAGAACATTGAGTCTGGAGTCAAGCAGGACTCATCTTCCTGAGTTCAAATCCTGCCTCAGATACTTACTAACTGTGTGACCCTGGGCAAGTAACTTAGCCTTTTTTGGCTCCATTTCCTCATGAACTGAAGAAGGAAATAACAAATTACTCTAGTATCATTACCAAGAAGACCCCAAATGGGGTCACAAAGAGTCAATCATGACTCAAAAACAACTTATTACTTTATTTCTGGAAAGCTCTGTTTAGTCTGAGACGCCTCATTTAGAAAAGACAATGATAAGTGAGAATAAATACAGAAGAGTCTAAACCGGAAAATGAAAAGATGGAACAATATGCCACCTGAGGATCAGTTATAGGATCTATTGAAGTTTAGCCTGGAAGAATGAAGACTTCGTGGCAACTTAATAGTTGTCTTCAAGTGTTTGAAGAGCTATCATACTGGAGAGTTCCTCTTGTCTCAAGAAATCAGAACAAGAAGACAGAAAACAGTAGAAGTTGGATAATACAGAAAGGGAGATTTATGTTCACTGTAAAGAAACACTTTCTAATGATTAGGCTTGTTCAAAGGTAGAGTCAGCTTAGTAGTAGGGTCTCCTTCATTATCAGCTTTGTTGAAGAAGAGGAATCCACATATTACAGGTGTTCTAAAAGAAGCTGGTATACATCAGGTTTGGCTTGAATTAGAAGTCCCCCAACTTTTAACTTCTCTGATTCTATGTAGGCAACTTTTTCAAGAAATATGGTAGTAAAAGAGAAGAGATAATAGTTGGACATTGTAAATAGTTTTATGGAATTAATTTTTGTTTGTTTGCTTTAAGAATTAAGGAGAACTGTGTTTTTATATTTAGATGAGAAGGAGTCAGAGGACATAAACTACCTTCAAAATACATCAAAAGGAGAGAAAATGTAAAAGGAAAGAGATTAAGAAAGAAGTGAGAAATATGTCAAGAAAAGAAGTAGAAGGAATGGATCATGGGAATTTTAACAATACATATCATGCTAGGAAAAGATAAAGAGACTGAACTAAATCCCAAATCATGGATTTTGATCTTCCTATAGATGCAAAATTCTTTGAAGAAGGCATGTAATTGACCAAGCACTGATTACAAGGAACAATCTCAGGATTTCATCAGTCTTTAAACAAAAGAAGCCATTTTTATTATCTAATCTCTAGAGAATCAAATAGGGACTTCTCTAGGACAGAGAAGGTGGGAACCTGCTCTTTTTTATTAGAGGAATCAAAGGAAATTGATGATTACACTGCATTTTTTAACTTTTTCCATAAAAAAGAATTAATAACAGTGGATATCATCATATTACCTTTCACCAAAAAGAATGAACAGGTGCTGAGGAACTTAAAGCTATATTTCAAATATAACTAGTGTTGTCTTGGATTGGAGCAAAAGATTATATCAATAGAACTTTCCTTTGAGGCAAGTGACTCAGCTGTTTGTCCATACCTTCTCAGACATTTGTAATTAAAATTTACAGCCTTCTTTGGTATTATTTCATTTTATTTCATTTCCTCCTTCCCTAATTTCTTTCCTTCCTTGTTTGTTCCCGTCTTCTTCTGCCTTTCTTCTACCTACTTTATCCATTTAATTGCTGAACTGTTGTGTGTGTGTTTAGCTGAAGTAAAGACTCTATTATCTCCCTAAACACCTTGCCAAAAACTGCTTTGAATTGATTGAGCCTTTATTCTGCATATTTTATATATATACATATATATATATGTATGTATATGCTCTTTTTCCTGATAACACAGTGTCTGACACCTAATAGGCACTTAACATATGCTTACTGATCAATTGTGTCATATATTCATATAGCTACTTGCTATATAACATTTATCATATTGAATTAGGTAAGAATCTAGATATTCACAAGTGCAAATTAATTTTTGTCAAAACTAATAGGATCTGGTGAGTCATCAAGTGGTAGTTTATCTTATAATATTTGTTCTATGAAAATGAGAGGTATAGGTTATAAAAGAAATACAAAGTTGACTTTGAACTTTCCACATGGATATGTATGTTATTAAATATAAATAGAATATGGAAACTTTTTAATTATTAGTTTTATTTATTTATTTAATAAGATGATAAGAGGTACTCATTAATATAGTCCTTTGCCATTAGTCAGCACTTTATGAATGTTGGTGGAATTGAATTGAAAGAAATGAGAAATTGAAAAGGAAGAGGAAGAGGAAATGAGGAAAGACTGATGGAAGAGGTCATATTTGAGTTGAACTTTGGAAAAAAGGAAGGAATTTTCTTCAAATTAAATCATTTAATAAATGACAAATTAGGTAATGGAGCTAGGTAGTACAGTGGATAGAGTGCCTGACCTGGAGACAGAAAAATCAGAATTCAAATCTGGCCTCAGACATTTGGTAACTATGTGACCTTGAGCAAGTCACCTGACCTTGTTTTCTTAGTTTCCTCATATATAAAATGAAAGATGGAAATGGCCATTCTAAAATCTTTACCAAAAAAACTTCAAATGGGGTCACAAAGAAAAGGGCAGTTAGGTGGCACCATGGATAGAACACCAGCTTTGGAGTCAAGAGGACCTGAGTTCAAATCCAGACTCAGACATTTAATAATTACATGACTGTGTGACCTTGGGCAAGTCACTTAACTCTTTTACCTTAAATAAAATTTTAAAAAAGAAAAGGACACAACTAAACAATAAAAAAGGCAACTATTCTGCAATTTCAGATAGAGAGAATATTATAACAGAAACTAGTTGGAAGTGACTTTTAAAGAATTTCTTTTCTTTTTTTGAAGGGGGGAAGAGGTGGTGAAGCTATAAAGATCTGTGATCTCACTGATATAGACAGTAGAGAAAATTGAACCTGAATGGTCAAAAAAGTTGGAATACTGACACTTATGTATTAATTAATTTTTAGAGATAAATTTAGAGAATTGAAAAGCTTGTGTTACTCTGAGTTTGAAAAAATGTTTAATTACTGTCTTAGACTGTCTTTTAGTATTTTCATTATGAATCCCTTCCCCCTCTTACTTATTTAAAAAAAAGCAGCAAAAAAAATTCACTCTAAACCAAAGCCTCAATCCATTGCTAAATGCAATGTTTCTTGGGAGTTAAAGATGCTTTAATAATAAAACTCATAAAATTGTATTTAGAGAATGTATTTTTTTTTGCTCCTTTTTGTAGTTGCAGTCCCAAAGTTCAACATAAGTTCCTATATAACTTACATTAACCCATTTGAACAGAAAGTTTCCCCCTTTTTTCCGAGTGTGTGTGTGTGTGTGTGTGTGTGTGTGTGTGTGTGTATGAGAGAGAGAGAGAGAGAAAGAGAGAGAGAGAGAGAGAGAGAGAGAGAGAGAGAGAGAGAGAGAGAGAGAGAGAGAGAGAGAGAGAGAGAGAGAGAATGTAGAGGAGCGTGGTCTGCAGTCAAGTCTGATTTACAGGATTCATTCTGCACTGTGTGGTTGACCAGTTATGTTTGTGCCTCCTGTTCTTTCTCTTGTTGCTCTACTCTCCCTGTTAATCTGTAGGAGGATTGTTTATATTTGAAAAGTTCTCAGGGTATCTCCCTGAGCTTTTCAAGGAAAAACTGCTACAGAAAACCCACAACTGCTTAATAAATATGTTATATGGCACCAAGCCAAATGCTCAGAGTAAGGAAAATTGGTTCCTTTTTCTGACTCTGACTAGTATGAAAACCAAGGACAAGTTGATGAATTTTGTTCTTCTCTCTGTTTGGTTAGTGCAGTAAATACTTGTTGACAGGGTATTTAGCTAGATATAATGAAGACTGAAGAGATCTGGAGATGAGACAAGACTTTTCAGAAGACAACCACAATATCAATGTTGATATCAATCTGTATACATTTTCAAGATTCCTTGGGAAACTTTAGAGCCAAGTTTCACCTGGTTCGTTATCTAAGATTTACATGTCACCATTGGTGATCTAGAGAGGAGCTGAGATATGATAGAAAGAGCATTAGGCTTGGGCTCAAGGGAATTAAGTTCCAATCTTGGCTACTTATTACTGCTCTGATAAAAGAGAAAGAATACAACCTCGGGAGGCAGAAGCCCTAGGTTCAGATCCTATTTTAATTATAGATTATTTGTGCATCCTTGGGTAAACCTAGGTCTTGGTTTTCTTCCTCTTTTTTTTTTTTTGCAAGGCAATGGGGTCGAGTGGATTACCCAAGACCACAGAGCTAGGTAATTATTAAGTGTCTGAGGCTAGATTTGAACTCAGGTACTGTCTCCAGGGCAGTGCTCTATTCACTGCACCACCTAGCTGCCCCAATTTTCTTCATTTTAAAATCAGGAGATTGTACTAGGTGGCCCTTGAGTCCTTCTAGTTCTAGAGATATTATCCTATGTATAAGTTTTGTGACTTTGGGAAAGTCCCTCAGCCTCTCTGAACTTTATTTTCATTACCTGAAAATGTACTGGTTGACCTAAATGATCAGTGTAATTCAGTGAAAAAAAAAAATCACTGGATCTATTTTAAGAAAATAAGGCTCATTTTCTCTTTCTTCCTTACATACAAAACCTTCAACAAGTCACTTAATCTACAAAACAGTTTCCTGTTCTGTAAAATAAGAGTATTATATTGAATTCTCTAAGATGTTGTAAAATAGTTTCAGTCATGTCTTTATAACCACATTTGGGATTTTCTTGGTAAAGATCCTAGAATGGTTTGCCATTCTCTTCCAGATCATTTTACAAATGAAGAATTTTGGGCAAACAGGATTAAGTTACTTATCCAAGGTCACACAACCTAGTAACTATCTGAGACCAGATTTGAACTCAAGTCTTTTTGACTCTAGGCTTAGCATTCTATCTCCCTCATCATCTAATTGTCCCTTAAGATCTTCACTCCTTCTCCAAATCAACAATTTTATGATCTTATGGTCCCAGTATTACAGAATTTGAGAGAGTTGTATTGCAGGTGGAAGATGAAATAACTGAGGAAAATAAAGCTACTATCTTCCCAAACATATAAATTACTAAACTATATTGCATGCAAGTTGCCTGATAAATTGGGACCACTCCCCTTCCTAAGCTTACTACCTCACTATATGGGGTTTTTATAGAATAAAAATAATTGATCAAAAAGATCAATTAATTAAATGAAAACAATTCAACAGTAAGTCATACTATTTCTAACTATAAAAGATTAGGGACCTTCTAAGTTGGAAGGAGTAGAGTGAATAGCTGCAATTCCCTGAATTCAGAAAAAGGTATCCCATTCCTTAAGTATCTATAGACAATAAAAGAAATATGGAAACAATAATTGACAGAACAGGCCCAGTTTTCAGATAAGACATATGGACTGCTTGAGAAATACAATTTTGAGAAAACTCCTTGCATCAATCTTTGAATCTGACTTTGGATCTGTTCAATATAACCTGGGTCTCTAGTTGCTGATCTCTAAGCAATAAGTGGAGGTGGTCCCGTTTTCAGACAGACAAGGGTAGATTTAGACAACACAAAAGATTTTCTTCAAATTCCAACAACTGCATAATGCTTTCTCACAAGACAAGTATTCTCAAACTCTGCTTGAAGACCTCCAAGAAATGCAAGACTGATACCTCTAGAACCAGCCCTTTCTATTTTATTGTTGCAAATTCTTTATTAACCTCATTTTGTCCTATTGCAGTCCTATTGCTTCTATTTCTCACCTGTGGCCAAAAAGAACAAATCTACTCACTTTTCTATCCAATGGTCAGCCAGGTACTTGAGAATAACTATCATGGCCCCATTGAATCTTCTCTTCACCAAGTTAAACATCTATGGTTCATTCCTCTGATCCTCTGATCCCAAGGACTTGAGACCCTTCAGCAGTTATCTTCCTGTGGCTTCTCCCCAGCTTCCTACTGTCTTTCTTAAATTGTGGTCCTCTAAACTGAAACAATTCACTAGATCAAATCTCTTGAGGACTGAGTACAAGTGGGACTATCATCTCCCTTTTCCTCCCTTAAAGAACATTAATATGCTGATTCATGTCAAACATAGTCTATAGATCTGTCCCAATATGATTGCTATCTAGCCATGTGATTTTCATCTTGTACATGAGAAGCTGACTTTAGTAATGAAGTTTTAAGTATTTTTATCTATACTTCCTAGATGTAGCCCAATGCTTTAGCTTATCAAGAGTCTTTTGGATCTTTATGTCATCATTCGGGTTGACTCTTCCTTTCAGGTTTGTGTCATCTCCACATTTGTCCAGTGTTCACCATTCTGGGGCTTTACCGTGAATAAAATGACTGCTTTTTGTTATTAAATAAAAGAATCAACTGGGGACTCATGGAAGTCATCTTTGTGAATCTCTAGTCATAAATAGAAAGTTGGAAACAAGATGTACTTCATCCTGTTCCCACATGGGTTTTATTCCCTTTCTGAAATCTTTATATTTTGAAAATTTTTCATTCTGTGGAGTTGGAAGTGCTGATAATCATCAATAAAATTATTTAACAATATCAGGTCAAGCTCAGAGGTCTGGAGTAGTCCCTAGGACATGCCCTGCCAATGCTGATATTGAACTATGGACTCCAGGAGTCCAGCTGCCCAATCAATTTTGAATCCATTTGGTTTATTTTTGTCAATTCTGTATCTCTCAATTGCACTCTTAGAAATGTTAGCACTAACAATAAGAGAAGAAAAAGAAATTGAATCAGAATTGGCAATGACAAAGCAAATCTTTCAGTCTTTGCAGATGATCTGATGTGTAAAGTAGAGAGATATGATGAGTAAAGTAGAGAATCTGAGTAAATCATATAAAAACTTCTTGAAACAATTAACCAATTCAGCAAAGTAGCAGGATATAAAAGAAGCCTGCATTAATCATCAGCATTTCTATATATGAACAACAAAGCCCAAGAGCAAGAGATAAAAAAAGAAATTCCATTTAAAGAATTGTAGAAAACATTAAATACTTGGGAATCTACCTCCCAAGACAAATCCAGAAACTGTATGAACACAATTATAAAGCACTTCTCACCCAAATAAAGTCAGATCTAAATAATTAGAAAAATATCCATTGCTCATGGTTAGGTTGAGCTAATATAATAAAAATGACAATTCTACCTAAATTAAAATACTTATTCAGTGCCATACCAATCAAATTACCAAATAATTATTTTACCAAGCTAGAAAAAATAGTAACAAAATTCATCTGGGACAACAAAAGGTCAAGAATAGCAAAGGATTTGATGGGAAAAAATGTAAAGGAAGGTAGCCTAATTCTACCAGATCTAAAACTATACTATAAAGCAGCAGTCATCAAAACTTCCTGGCACTGGTTAAGAAATAGAGTAATGGATCTTCAATTGATTAGGATAAGTTCAAAAGAAACAATAGGAAATGACTAAATTAATCTACTGTTTGACAAACTCAATATCATCAGCTTCTAGCACTAAAAACTCACTATTTGACAAAAATTGTTGGGAAACTGGTAAATAATATGGCAGAAACTAGGCATAGACCCACATCTCAAAATAAGGTCAGAATGGGTATAGGATTTAGACATAAGGACTGACACCCTAGATAAATTAATAGATTAATAAATACCCTTTCTATCTGATCTATGTAAAGGGGACACATTTATGACCAAACAAAAAAAAGAATACATTATAAACTGCAAAATGAATGATTTTGTTTATATTAAATTAAAAAGTTTTTACACTAATAAAATCAATGCTGCCAAAATTAGAAGGAAATCAGAAAGCTGGGAAACAATCCTCACACCTGGGAGTTCTGATAAAGGTCTCATTTCTAAAACATAAAGGGAATTGCATCAAATTTATAAGGTTGCAAGTCATTACCCAATTGATAAATGGTCAAAGGATATGAATAGATAATTTTCAAATGAAGAAATGAAAGCTATAAATATATAAATATATATATATATATCATATGAAAAAATGCTCCAAATCATTATGATTAGAGAAATGTAAATTAAAACAACACCTCCACCTATCAGGGAGCAGAACCAAGAGAACAATGTACACATTAACAACAACTTTGTGTGATAATCAACCCTGATTAACACAACTGCTCTCAGGAGTTCAGAGAATGAGGACTGACTATGTGCAATGTTATCCCCATCCAGAGGAAGAAAAACGAAACAAAATCCTTCAGAATCGGAAGGATGCTACATTAATTTAAAAAACTATCTCTTATGTATTTCTTTCCCTTAATCCTAATTCCTCATAACAAAAATGGCTAACCTGTAAACATGCAGAACACAAATGTATACGATATTAAGTACAATATTAACCTGACTGTTTGCTTCTGAGGGGAGGTAGGGTGGGAAGGTAGGATGGAAGAAAATTTTGTAACTTAGAAATATGCATATGCATGTGAATAAATGTTTAAAAAAAACTCTGATAACATGTTTTTGGAAAAGTAAAACATCAATAAAAAAGATTGAAAAAATTGTCCTCACAAGAATAGTATGAGATACTTTCTTAAATACTAGCTAAAATCTAGATAAATTCAATCCATAGTATTCTCCTTATTTGCTAGCTTAGTAATTCTTTCTAAAAACAGACAGGAGGTTAGTACAGCATGACCTCTTCTTTTTTTTTTAACTTTTAAAGATTTTATTTATTTTCAATATTACAATTTTCCCCCTAATCTTACTTCCCCCCCCCCCCCCCCACAGAAGGCAATTTGTTAGTCTTTACATTGTTTCCATGGTATATATTGATCCAAATTGAACGTGATGAGAGAGAAATCATATCCTTAAGGAAGAAACATAAAGTATAAGAGATAGTAAGCTCAGACAATAAGATATCAATTTTTCCCCCTAAATTAAAGTTAATAGTCCTTGGTCTTTATTCAAACTCCAGTTCTTCCTCTAGATACAGATGGTATTCTCCACTGCAGACAGCCCCAAATTGTCCCTGATTGTTGCACTGATGGAATGAGCGAGTCCATCAAGGTTGATCATCACCTCCATGTTGCTGTTAGGGTATACAGTGTTTTTCTGGTTCTGCTCATCTCACTCAGCATCAGTTCATGCAAATCCCTCCAGGCTTCCCTGAAATCCCATCCCTGCTGGTTTCTAATAGAACAATAGTGTTCCATGACATACATATACCACAGCTTGCTAAACCATTCCCCAATTGAAGGACATTTACTTGATTTCCAATTCTTTGCCACCACAAACAGGGCTGCTATGAATATTTTTGTACAAGTGATGTTTTTACCCTTTTTCATCATCTCTTCAGAGTATAGACTCAGTAGTGGTATTGCTGGATCAAAGGGTATGCACATTTTATTGCCCTTTGGGTGTAGTTCCAGACTACTCACCAGAAAGGTTGGATGAGTTCACAGCTCCACCAACAATGTAATGGTGGCCCAGATTTCCCCACAACCCTTCCAACACTGATCATTGTCCTTTCTGTTCATATTGGACAGTATGAGAGGTGTGAGTTGGTACCTCAGAGAAGCTTTAATTTGCATTTCTCTAATAAGTAATGATTTAGAGCAATTTTTCATATGACTATGGATTTCTTTGATCTCATCTGTAAATTAACTTTGCATATCCTTTGACCATTTGTCAATTGGGGAATGGCTTTTTAAAAAAAAATTGACTCACTTCCCTGTATATTTTAGAAATGAGTCCTTTGTCAGAAACATTAGTTGTAAAAATTGTTTCCCAATTTACTATATTTCTTTTGATCTTGGTTACAGTGGTTTTGTCTGTGCAAAAGGCTTTTAATTTAATGTAATTGAAATCATCTAGTTTGTTTTTAGTGATATTCTCCATCTCTTTTTTTAGCCATAAACTGCTTCCCTTTCCATAGATCTGACAGGTAAACTACTTTGATCTTCTAGTTTGCTTATAGTATTTTTTTTAGGTCTAAATTCTGCATCCATTTGGATCTTATCTTGGTGTAGGGTGTGAGGTGTTGGTCTAATCTAAGTTTCTTCCATACTAACTTCCAATTTTCCCAGCAGTTTTTATTGAAGAGAGAGTTTTTATCCCAATACCTGGACTCTTTGGGTTTATCAAACAGCACATTACTATAATCATTTCCTGCTATTGCACCTAGTCTATTGCACTGGTCTACCACTCTATTGCTTTATAATATAATTTTAGATCAAGTAGGGCTAAGCCACCTTATTTTGTACTTTTTTTCATTGAATCCCTGGAAATTCTTGACTTTTTATTTCTCCATATGAATTTACTTACAGCTTTTTCTAAGTCACTAAAGTAATTTTTTGGAATTTTGATTTGTAGGGCACTAAAGAGGAAGTTTAGTTTTGATAGTATTGTCATTTTTATTATATTAGCTCGACCTATCCATGAGCAGTTGATGTTTGCCCAGTTATTTAAATCTGATTTTATTTGTGTGAGAAGTATTTTGTAATTGTTTTCAAAAAGCTTCTGAGTCTGCCTTGTTAAATAGACTCCCAGGTATTTTATATTGTCTGAGGATACTTTGAATGAGATTTCTCTTTCTAGCTCTTCCATCTTGCTAGTCAGATATAGAAATGTTGAGGATCTATGAGGGTTTTTTTATAAGGGTTTATTTTATAACCTGCAACTTTGCTAAAATTGCAAATTGTTTCCAGAAGTTTTTTGGATGATTTCTTGGGATTCTCTAGGTAGACCATTATGTCATCTGCAAAGAGTGAGAGTTTTATCTCTTCCTTCCCAATTCTAATTCCCTCAATTTCTTTTTCTTCTCTAATTGCTGAGGCTAACATTTCTAATACAATATTGAATAGTAGTGGTGATAATGGGCATCCTTGTTTCACCCCTGATCTTATGGGGAATGCCTCTAGCCTCTCCCCATTGAATATAATGCTTGTTGATGGTTTCGGATAGATACTGCCTATTATTCTAAGGAACAGTCTATTTATTCCTTCACTCTCTGGTGTTTTTAGTAGGAACAGGTGCTGTATTTTGTCAAAAGCTTTTTCAGCATCTATTGATATAATCATATAATTTCTGGTAGGTTTGTCATTAACATAATTAATTATACTAAGTTCTCCTAATATTGAACCAACCCTGCATTCCTGGGATGAATCCTACTTGGTCAAAATGTATTATCCTAGTGATAACTTGTAATTGTTTTGCTAAGATTTTATTTAAGATTTTTGCATCTATATTCATCAGGGAGATAGGTCTATAATTTTCTTTCTCTGTTTTAACTCTTCCTGGTTTAGGCATCAGCACCATATTGGTGTCATAGAAAGAGTTAGGCAGAGTTCTGGGCATGACCTCTTCTTAATGAACCAGGTCAACTATTTGTAATCACAGCTTTCCTTTTTAGATGTTTGCTGATCATCTTTAAAATGTTCTCTACTAGAATTACCCCAAGAATAATGAAGCCCTGCTCACTGGTCTGTAGTGTTGCAGATTGTCCTCATCCCTTATTTTTTTTTAAATCAAGACATTTCCCATTCTCCAATTTTGTTCATTGTCTCCCATTTTGCATTCATCATACATATATATATATATATATGTATATATATATATATACATATATATATATATATGTAGTTAGGTGTTCCTTCCTATTGTTCAGATCTAGACTCAGATAATTGCTTAGCTATGAGACATGGACAAATCACTTAACTTCTCTGTATCTTACTTGGGATAACAATAACATCTTTGTCAAAGGATTCTTATGAGTATCAAATGAGCTAACAACATATATATTTAAAACATTATATAAATCATGGCTATTAATTTTTTTAGTGTACTAGATCTCTAAGAAATGATTGTATTCATAAATAAAAGGATCTGAAATGAATGTCTTCTACTTTCTCAATATATAATTTTGCAGGCAATTCCTTTATCTGAAATAGATCAGGGTCATTCTACAATGGTTTATATTTGCTTCTCATTCATGGCTTCATTGTCATCAACACCAATCATTATTAGTACCTCCAAATTCCATGGAATGAAAAAATTTCAAAATATAAAGGAAATATAAAGGAAATAAAACACACTTGGTA